>NW_028145196.1:266905-363871 GCF_050947405.1 Trichoderma evansii | reverse complement strand
ATACAAAACCACACCAAAAACCCCCCAATATAAATAATCAATTTTGCATCAAAATTTGTTTTTTTTTTCGCCCCCGCAAGCGTGGGTTTTAACCCCCCCCCCCCCCCCCCCCCCTTTTTTTTTTTTTTTTTCAATTAATCAATAGTCAATCTCTCACATCTGCGTAAATACATGACACCCACCCACCTGCCCAATTCTACAGTAATTCTATAGCGCAGAGCAAATGCACACTCCATCACCATCACAATACCCAACATTCCTCCGTAGTCCCCTATTCCATAAATAGGCCCAATCAAACCATCACGGCCTTATCGTCATTAAAGAAAAAGTGAAGTCGAAATGAGAAGAACCACGTAGCCTCGCATCACATGGCATTACATCGCAGCAACACACACCGCACAAATAAAATGCCCATATACGCATTTACCTGCATATGCCCCTTGCCAACAACAAGAAAAAAAAAAAAGTCCCATCATATCATATTGCGCATGCACGCGCAGCATGTACGTGCACCCTGCGTTTATATGTAGGCCTCGCAAACAAGTCACACCGCAGAATCAATAACATCCTTCCGGCTGCAAACATGCCTTACAACCCCCTCTCGCTCATATATCAGAGCAAATTAAAAAAGGGACATGTTATAGTAGCATGGGTCCCTCCATGCAGCCTCACGCAGTAACCCTCTGCTCCATGAATCATTGATGCATACTAATCGCTCCCGCAATCCATTCTAAATCCGTTCAATAAAGTTCATCATCTGCTTTTTTTAATGTAAGACAACGGCAGCAGTGGTAAAAGTGATAGAATCTAGAATCCATCGCAAGTCATGGCATGACTGCCCAGGCTTGGCCCGGCCTTGACCCGGCCTTGGCCCCAATACGCATGTAGTTAGCTACAGCCGAATGTTCACAAAAACATCATACAATGCTTTATTCACAGCACAACAAGTCACAAAGAGGCGATGCACAGAGTAATCATAATTGTAGTCGTGAGAAAATGATTTCGCATTCTAATACTAAAAAAGCATAGGCTTCGCAGGCCCAGATGGTATCACTATAATACTAAAAAAGATATTCTCGCAGTCTATATCGCAGCGCACCATAAAAAACAAAAGTAAAAGATAATAAAAAGGTGATACTAGTCAATGCACGTGTTGCGATCTCGCGCAAACAGAAGAAGTGAATAGTAGAAGGAAGAAAAAAGAGAAATATCCATTTATCCAGGGCCCCCCTTTCATTTCATCCCGTCGTCGTATATGCATTATGTCGGGGTCCCCCCCTCTTGGCGCTCAGCGCCTAGGCAGGTATGCAAGGAAAAAAAACAAAATAAAGAAAAAGTGTACATCGAGTAATGAAGACGTCAGTGGCTATGCCAGAGCAGCTCTGTAGAAAGAGAGACAGAAATAGCGAGGACGAAGCGTGCCAAGGAACAGGAATTGACTTAGTTCGCAAGGCTAGCCTCCGAATGGCGAGCGAGCGACGGAATCCACTCGTGTCTTTGTCGCTGGTTCGGCATCCTCTTTTTTTTTTCTTGCCCTCATTTTTTTTTTTGTAAGAGCCAAGGCCAAGACCCCTGTCGCGCATATGAACTGGTAGGCCAAGCTATTCGTCACTTGCAGCTCGGCGCGGCCTAGCGGTACCCGTCTTTTCTGCCCCAAAAGTCGCCGTGCATAATTTAGCAAAGATGGGGGTATCTCAAAAAGAACTTGTGCGGAACAAAGGAAGAAAAAAGTAAACAGGTAAAAAAAAGAACCAAATCATGGCCGTGATCGTCATTTCGTAGTCTTTGTTCGCATGATGCCCCGAGGCTGTGGAGAACAAGAGAGGCAAGAGATGCCCCTCACGTCTGAGCCATAGAGAGCGAGGTATCGCGGTTCCCAGTTCCCCAGACAGGTAAGCCCAGTTTCGGTTGCAAACGACCTGTCACAAAAAACAGGACGGGGTGCTCTGTCGAATCAGCGTTGCTCAACAGCTTTGCCGAAATGCCGCAGCCTCCAATTGGAGGCCCTGTCTGCGGGCGACGTCGCGAGGGCGCCACTCACGGCTGGTGCATCGTAGACGAGCGATGCAAGCGAAGGCAGTGCGGCACCGGCAAGGGCGAAAAGGGCCATGCGCCTTGTACACTATTCGGGTAGCACCGCATGTGTGCACTCGTGGTGTCGATGCAGATGCACATCGCTCAGAACAACCAAGAGAGGCATCAGGGTCCTGTGCGGCGGCAGCTCGGTGTGTGTGCATTCGCTGTTCCCTTCCATGAGAGGGCGGCTCGAGCTCGGATATGCCAAATGCTGTGCCACTCCATGTCGTCCTGGCGTCCCGTGCGGTTCTCAACGGCCGCTGCATTCCCGGGAAGCGCGCATCAGGCTATGCCGCATAGAGTGCTGACTGTTTGAGCCGACGCAGCGGGTGACGAATCCCATTCTTTGGGCGCTCGCGGGACTGCTTGCCGCGGGAGACATGGGTGATGGGATAAACTTAGCATCAGCTCAGCAGTAATTCCGCAGAGGGTCTCCCTGGGAGCGGCCGTTGGAGTGGTCAAGGCTTTTGATAGATCCTGATGCCTTAATGGGTTGCTGAAGAAATGGCCAATGCAAAAGGACGTCTGACCTAATCCCGCAATTGCCCCAGAGATGCAAGTGAGAGCTCGACTTTGACAGGTAACATTTCAGCCAGGATTCGAGGGAAGAGGTGCAGCGGCTAGGATGAGTTCACGGCTGCGAGGGAGAGCCGTTGCAAAAGGCTGCAGGTGATGTGTCCGATGTCGTTTCCATGGTCCTAAAAAAGGTGATGATTTCCGTCTATAATATGCCGTATGCTCGCTTTTCTCAAAATGGAAGGATAAAATACAGCGGGAAGATGGTGTCGCAGCTGCGTATTAGATGAATTGTTGGCTGCAGGTGTGTCGTGTGTGGAGAGAGAGAGAGATGGTGATGCGGTTGGTCGCGTATCTCGTCTCATTTATTTGTATCCGACAATCTTGGCGCAGCGCTCACAGTAGTAGAGGTTGTGAGAGATGCGCACCATGCCGGCTGTGCTTGCGTCGTCGGTCGTCGTCGTCTCGGCAGATCGAGCGCACCGCATGCAGCGCAGCACCAGCACGGAGGCGCTTGGTCGAGGGTTGGAGTCCATTCTGGCTGACGATGAAGAGACGCCGGAAGAGGAAGAGGAAGCTGAAGCAAAGTTGGAGATGACTGCAGCAGCGGGCATCTTTTGTGAGTATGTAAAAGTGGTTGAAGGAGGCTCAAGTTTGGGTGGGCAGGTTCAAGGCAGGCTGGATGCTGAAAACGTCGATCCGAAGCAGGCGAGTGTTGGTTATTTGTATGTCCGTGTCGTCTTGCGAGCCGGAGGCGGCGGGGTGGCTTAAATCGCAGCTTGCAGGGTGACGTGACTCGGCCAGGGCTGTGATGGGTGCAAAGTGGCAGGCGGTAAGCTGATCCTGTAGGAAGACGTGTGAACCAAGGGCAGCAGTTGCAGTGCAGAATCTTGGGCAATTCCGATGGTGTTTGTTTGCTTGTTGGTCTCTTGTTGGTGTTTTAGCAAGAGCAAGTGGAAAGGAGGAAAAGTAGGTTTGGATGCAAACGGTTTATACTTGTACTAAGATGTGTCCAAGAGGGAGGATGGGCCTTGGTTAAAGTAAAGGAGCGGTAGGGCCAAGCAGAGGGGTGTGTCGAGTAGAGAAAAAAAGGGTTCCAGCAAGGCAACAGAGGATCCACGGCAGGGTGGGCGATCGACGATGGGTGGTCGGAGTTCCAGGATGACAAGGGATCGGCTGAGGCCGCGAGTGCTGCTGTTCGGGCGCCGGAGAAGCGTCGACAGAGCGAGAAATAACAGGCGGCCGGGGCGGGTGCTGCGGGCGTGTGGATTCGGCATGTGCCTTGTGTGCCGTTCGTTTCAGAGCTGCGCTATTCATCAAGACGAGCAAACAAAACGGCAATGTGACTTTCTGTTGCGAGCCAGGCGTGCATGCACCAGTCTTGTTCATTTCTTGCAAGGCAATACGATTCTTTGATACAGCTCTCGTCACCTCTTCCAGGTCCCCTGGACACACGCTGTGCCCGAGCGGTTACGAAGCCGATCGTCGTTTTGCAGCTGGGCAACAAGAACCAGACAAGGCCCTGGCTGCGCGCACACAAGGTTCAAGGGCTGTACACAAAGTATGAATATAGGGGGGTTCAGCTGGAATACGGGATAGATGCACAGCTAGAGAGGCTTAGCAGCGCAGCCAGGGAGGGGGGTGTGCGCAGCTCAGCATAGCCTAGAAAACGGGCAGGGGCTGGGGGGTATGCATTTCAATGGTAGCATCACGGTTATGTGCATATGCAGGATACGAGTTGCTCTTTGACGCTGAGGAAAAAAAGCAGTCACTGGAAATCCAGAGCTTGCAGGGCGTTGTGCTAAGCTCAAAAGGCCACTTTTTTGAAGGGGCGTGCGTGGGCGCTGGAACCCGGCCTGTCTGGCATTTCCAACAGAAGCTTGGTCCACTATGAAGTTTTTTTCTTTCTTTTTTGCCCGGCAGTTTACAGATATGAGTAACAAGGAAAGAAACCATCCGATATTAATCTGGACACATGTAAGGCACGTTGTATGCTTCGGGCTCGATGACTTGTGGATTCCAATTCATTCGCATTGATGAAATTTTTTCTTGTTGCTTTCCACAGTGGATCTTGCAGGGGCATGTTTGTCAAAGACAGCATCACGGCGAAAGAAACAGGAAAGCAATCAATCATTAGCAACACGCATTGCAGCGTAACCGTCACCGTTCTTCGCCTCACTGGCTAGCCGCAGACTAAGCCAAGCTGTCAGCCGATTTCTCCAGCTGGTTGGCCAGACGGGCCCGGGAGGATTCGACAGCAGCGGCAAGCCTCACGCAACGCAACGCCGATGGCCGTGGCCGCTCCGACGAACTTCTTCATCATGCATGTCTTGGGCTTTTGGCCCTTTCCGGGAGGTTTCCCTCAGCTAAGCTTCTGTCTCGCAACGGAGCCCATGCCGTTCTTGGCGGCGTTTGAGGGAAGCTGTTGCGAGCCGCCCGGTCCGAGACTCTGTCTTTGGTAGCGTGCAGTCAATATAGGCTGCCTGGTTGCTTGGTGGCTGTACACACCACACCACGATGGCGTCCGTCGTGCATGCGTGGCCGCGAAAAGGCCAAGATTGCTCCGAGAGAGAGGCAGTGATGCCAAAAAAAGAAACAACAAGAGCGAGAACAACAACAAAACACGAATGCAAGACCGTGACGCCGGCCAAACCAACTAGGAATGCCAAGTGTTATGCAGAACTGTGGTTGCTGTGCACGTTCTAATTAGACGGAGGGGGAACATTTCATTCATGGCGCCCAAAAAGACTCAAGTTGAAACGCTCAAAAGCTTACGACGACGAGAATAACAGCATGCCAGCCAAGCTGAAAGCTCGTCCCATAGCTTGAGCCAGCCACGAGCCAGCTGCCCAAGCCAACCAGGGCCATCCCAGACTGAGGTGTGAAGGAAGAAGCTGCCTGCCAGGTAACCATAAATTCATCCCAACGTGCTCCGTGCACACAGAACTGCTGCCCAACTGTCTCCTAAATGCAGTGTAGGTTTGTTGACTCGAATGCTTAATGCGCCGCAACAAGCCACTACGTTGGGATAGCGTTGCGTAGTTCCAAACTGTAATGGAGAAAATTCGTGCCCAAAGCCGCGCGTTTTCGCACTTACAACGACAAAGAATGCGTAAAATAAAATAAAGGCTCGGCCAACGGAGACTAGAATAGCCCGCCGAGGTGTAAGCCACAAGAAAAAGTAGAGAAAGCTTACTGGTGCTAACATAACTAGCAACAACTAGCATCGTATCTATCGTATGAGAAAAGCCTGAGATTTCTGTTACAGAAAGGGTGCTTGGACAGTGGATCACAGATTGGAATCTCAAGCTGAAGAGGAGCCGGGCTGACGCGCAGCAGTTCTCATGTGAAATCTCGGGTCGGACAACCGTCCGATGATCCGGAGTTTCGTTTTCACCATTTCTGGAGACTGCTGTGGAAAGAGAAAAAAAAAATGGACAAGATCCATCTAGTCACACCACTCTGAATGAATCTTTTCAATCCAAAACTGGTCTGCTTTGTACTAACGTCGGGCACCCATATCGTGGCCCCCTCCCATCATCCACAATCGGTTATCGGAAAAGAAAGAACCCACGCGACAAAAAGAGAGATTTGTCGGCTGCATGAAAGAAACAAAACGCTAGAAGGAAACAAAAAAAGCTCCAGAAGAGCCCACCGAATAAATGAAAGGGGATATTGATGGAATGATAATAAGTGGTAGTCAATAATAGTTAGCAGTAGCTGCCCCCTCTCCTTATTTTGTTTCTTACTTTTGCAATCAAGCTGAGGCAGCGAGTCGACGGGTACGAGGCTACCGGGCTCCGTTTTGTGGCCCAGCTGAAGCTTTTTCTGTGAGTTTTTTACTGTCAATATCTCTCACTCTATTAGAGTGTAGACGCACCCTCCATCTCGGTCGTTCTTACCTCGCATTCTCTTTTAGGTGCGGTGTTTCGAGGCAAATGGGATCCAGCCATTGGAATCTTGACAATGAAAATTGGAACCAGGGCGACGCCCAGCGTGTTTCAGATTTGCTCGATGGCGCTAGGCTTGAAACAGTAGGGCATCGAAACGGAAAATCATGTTTAGTTGCATAAATACGCCTTATGCACTTGGAGAAACTCCGATACGCAGCCAGAGTAATACCGTATACTATACACTGGAACTAAACATGGCGCCGTTTCTGACATTAAACCTCGAAAGCTCACAAGGCGGATGACTCATCCCCTTGCAATCTCCTCCCCCGCAAGGCGGTCTGATTCATCGCCGACTGGCTGCTGCGAGGCTTGGGCTGGCTGCGTTGAAGATGGCCCCCCATGCCGGTTTCCTGGTGCAGTGCAGGCTTACGCACATAGGTACGATATTACTGAACAGGCGAACACGACTCTTGGCTCCCTCCGTGGACCAAGCAGCGCCTCCATGGAACGAATAGAATACGCAGCGCACTAAGCTGATCCTAGGAATCCATCCTAGGAATCTATTATAGCAAGGCCAAGACCTCTGATTAGTAGCAGAGCAGGGTGAAGCGAGGGTGAAGCGGGCAACGATCGATGGGCGCAAATACGGTTCAACACCATGGTCCGATCCGCTGACAGCAAATGACCCTGGAGAACCAACAAACAGCATACAAAAATATCTTTCCCTTCTCCTTCCCCACGTCACTATGATTACAAGGCATGTCCTGCTTTGGCCGTGAGTTCGTGTTTTAGTACCTGCAGAGGCGACTCCGTCGTCAGCCAGTTCACAGCCAGCGATTGGCTCTCAGGTACAGTATGCAGGTATGGGTTCCTTTGATGACCTTCCCCCCCTTCATCCTGCCTTGTTTATTGCTGGTGCTGGCATACACAGCAAGCCAGTGAGAATAGGAGATGCATGCATTTGCCTCTCTCCAGCTCCGCAGAGCTCACCAGTCAGCGCTCTCTGAATCTCCCTTGTGTCCAGCATCGTCGTCGCTCATTCTCCTTTGCTGGCTAGCGCCATCGGCCGCTCCTTGATTTCCTTGCAAATCTCCGATCCTCAACCCCTGGCACGAGGTTCCAGCTCCTCCCCAAAGCCTGTTTTTTTCAGCAGAGCAATAGCAAGCAAGCTCGAAATGATGGCTGCGCTGGACGGGCACAGAGTTAACGCCGTTCCAAGACATTAATTGATTACGGTGGGGGGGAGATGAGGTCTGTCTCTCTCCTTATCTCGGTTTGTTACGTTGAGTCGTGGTGTTCACTTGCCACGTTTTTGATGCTCCAGTTTTCATCTTACAAACCGTTTCATCCTGGACACACGGGCATCCTTTCCAGGCCTGACTCTCGTCGTACGGCGTACGGCGTGCAGCGTGCATACGATAGGTTCGGTGGCTTGCTGAACTGGCTCACTCCAAGCCTTTCCAAGCCTTTCAATTCCTGTTGACTTGTCAGTTTTCACTTCATCACAAGGCGGCGCTGGCCTGGGCAACCGGGGTTCACTCTTCACTCGGCCATCCTTTGCAGCTGCTTTTGTCGTCCATGCTCGCAAGCCACTCATGCGTGCCTTGCCATGACCAATCCGCTCGTGTCATCTGCCTACAACCTCGGCCAGCTACAGCCACTCATGGCTTGTTTTCTATTTTAGACATGATACTATACTAACTTGCTGCTGCCTTGTCGTGACACACGCCCGGGTACCGCAGCCAAGAACACGGAGTAAAGGGAAAATCAAATGCTATCAAATCAGCCCTTTAATCACACGTAACCTGAGCTCGGACTTTGCCCTTGATGGTTGATGCAGCTGTATCAAACTGTGGCCCCGTTCCACTGGATTAGCTATGTGTTACACAGTGTTGTCAGTCTCCCTGGAGCATCTCCGCACTGATCGTCGATTTCCAGCTACCGAGAGGCAGGTAGCTTGTGGGTCTCTCGTTTCGAACAGATCCAGTCTGACAGCTTGATGAAAGATTCCAACAGAGCTTATGGAGCAGCGTTGCGAGTAAAACACTCTTATTTCGCCGACGTGATGTTGCAAGCCGTGGTTAATGCCTCACGGGAGAGTCGTGTGTCAAACGACCCTTTGCGCGTAACCATCGTGCTGCAGGCTAGCCCTCCTGGTTCATCTCTGCTGGCTCCCGTGCACTTTGTCGTCAAATGTCTCAGATGTAGTAGTGTGCTGCAGCAGGCTGGAGTTCGAGTGGCCCTACGGCCTATGTCCGGAGGATTCAAGCCGACGATCATCAAAAGGCCATCGCTATCAAGATCCCCTAGTAAACTCTCGATGTTGCCAAATAGACTTTCAAGCCGTGGGTGTGCGTCGCTCGCTCACTCAAGACAAAACACGCCAACTCAAGCCCGTCCCGCTTCCTTCCAAGCTTCACGCCTCGCCACTTTGCATGGCCAAGATGCATACAGGCAGTATGTGTAAATTACCGAGTGGTAGTACCAACTTTGTGCCAGCAGAGCAAAATGCAACCCATCTGCAGTTGAATCGTCTCCCCGATACGATGCCTAAGCCCAACGGCCCTGGCAGCTGCAGACATCTACACTACACGGCTTAGGCTGACGAATTTTTTGCTTGGCTCTTTAGGACCTTGTGACCAAGGGCCGAAATACGGCGTGAGTCGACAGTAAGTTGAGTTGCGTATCACTGAGGCGCATTATTACGGCTAATACGATATCGTTTTTTTTTTTTTTTTTTTTTTTGACTTCGGGGCCGTGCCAAGAGCCATGTAACGCCGTCCAGCCGGCCTCGGTTGCTCTCCGATATCGAAATAGTTGGGCTTGTCACGACGAAACAAACCTCCAGCCAAGCCATTGCCACCGGGCACCCGCTCATAAAGTCCGGCAGTCTGGAGCTCCCCACGTACATTCGCCATCGGCTTTAGTAACCGAGAGGGCTGGCTGGCCCCAGCTAAGATTTTCCCATCAAGGAACCCGACCGAGCCGCGGCGGGCAGAGGGTCTAGACCTGTCCAGACCTTCTTATCGCATACCGCCTTTGGCATTCGTCTGCCATGAGCAAACAGAGATCCAATATTCACATTGGCATAGAGCCATCCGATCGCATAAGCCTTGGGGACGCCTCCGCCAATGAGCTGGCCGCATTGCCCATTTGCTGCAGGAGGCTTCACGCAGGTTCTGCTGCACGTAGGGTCGAGACCGACAGGGCGGCGCGACACCAACAAAGGAAAAAAAGGCAAAATAGGCCAAGAAATGAAGAGAAATGAAGACAAGAGCCACCCCTAACGCCGCGCAGGCTTACTTTTACCCTCCCCCCCTTGGCCTGCGACTTGGACTATTGATGAGTCCATTCTCAAAACTAGAGCGCGCAATGCACGAAGGGACCAGGACATCACGAGGCGGCCAGAGATGCTTCCAGGCCCTGCTGGCTTGGCTGCACTGCCAGGCGGCGACCGTTGAGAACCGACCCCGGCCCTCAGCAAAGTCTAGGCCCCAATTCTTAATTTTGCAGCGGACTGGCGGGCTCAAGGTCTAGGCCAACGGGATTGAGAGCTGTCAGGCCGTCCCGCTGCCTCGCTCGCTTCCCGCCTTTAGGCCAGTTGACGCTATTGGCAAAGCAGAAAGGCAGTGACACTCAGAGGGCGTTGGGCGCTAATAGTGTGTAGGGCTAGGACTGTGTAGGCCCAAGTCGTGCTGAACTTTTTTTTTTTTTCCCTCCCATTCATCCATTCATGCCAAAACACGCGCTGCTCCAATTCAGCCCTGCTATTGGCCCATGGTGCCGGCGCTTCCCCGAAACCGCCCTAGAAGGGCGGAAAGAAACTTTGGCCAACCTTCTAGCCTCTTTGCCTCTTTTCTTGTTGGTCAGAGCCCTAAGGGAAAAAAAAACAAAGTCGAGAACACACGCCCCCAAAAGGCCAAGGGCAATTTTATTATGTGCCTTGGGTTTTTCCTTATTTGAGCCTGGAACAGGGCGTTTGCTTTCCGACGGCGATGATGGCTGGCGCACACTCACTCACGCACACTCACACTCCCCCTCCCATAGGGAAGCATAAAACAACCATCTCTTATCTATACGCCGTTATTATCTAGATATGCGATATCTGGAGGCTTACATGAGGCGAGCCCATTTGCGGAGCTGAGTCTATTGTTTATCGCAGCGTGTGTAGATTTGGATTTTGATCTATTTGCTTGGCTTGTGATATGGCTGCTGTGAGTTTTCTTTTAGCCTTTCGCAGCTCATACTATTTCATTACTATTTAAAAGCAGCTGCGCTTGGATAAGCCACCACCAAAAATCACCACCAAAATCACCAGCGTTTGAAGCATAATTCACACCTCAGCTGAAGCAGAAACCTCAGCTGATGCCAGCTGATACCAGCTGATACCAGCTATCCAGCTATCCAGCTATTTACCATACACCCTTCTTTTTTCCTTGTTGCAGCCCATTCTCGGCCAACAAATCCATCACGCAGCTTCCAAAGAATGTTCCATACATATGCACAGTCCGGCTAAACAACAAAAAGGGCCCTCGACTCCCTCACTTTATTGGCCCGCTACTCTGCTGGCCCCCGCGGGCTACATAAAACTTCCGGCGCTACGGGACTACGGCTCGCCCGGGAGAGCTGTGAAAGTGTCTCTTTTTTCGCTTGCAACGGCCCGAAGAGCATCATCGTGGCCCCCTTGCCCGAGGAGAATATGATCGATCTCATTCATACACCAAGGTCCCCTTAATGTTGATTTATTGTTTGAAGATGATGATTTTCCGTTTTTGCCTAAATCATTTTAGCTGTACACCATTGCGATGCAACGTGTGAATGCTAACTGTAAACGGGCGAGACAAAGGAGAAAAAACGTGGCAGCAGTTACAATCCACGGCTGCTAAGCATTAGCTTAACCTTCAAAAAACGTGTTCTGGTTGATTACGTTGTCAGCTCATCAACAAGGCGGCCACTAAGAAATCATCAAAAAACTCTACTACCGGCTTTTGACGGTCGAAATGCTTCAGCTGGGGCCTCATGACGTCTTCATTTTTTTCTCTTTTTTTTCTCTTTTATGCGTGTTATAATTTGTTAAGCCGAGTATATGGCTATACTGCCGGGGATGAATCATCGGAACATGTAGGAGCAACGAATTTGCACGTTTTCCAAGCTGGCTCTCCGGGTAAGGCGGGCGAGGCACGGGTTCACGGGACTTGCTTTTGCGTGAACGTACGTCAAACCCCGCGGAGGCGGAATGTATTTGCCACTCCTTTTGTTCTTGTTCCTGTGGTTGTTTTAGGCTTTTTGATGGGGGCTATAGTGTCTATCGTACGGCGCGGGCGAGGGCGTGTGAAGAAACATTGGGGAATCTCGTGATATTGACTGACTCTTGATACTTTGCTTTCCGTGTCAAAGAAGATGACTTTATCTTTTTTAATGCTGACATCTTGATAAGATTCGTAAACTAAGGGGAAAGTTGAAGCGTCTTCTTTCCGACGATATAGTAGAAATGGGGTTTTGGTAAATACGCCTTTACTAAGCGGAACCGACCCTCATCTTTTAACTCTATTCTTGTTTATTCTAAAATCTCATATCATGTCTAAATAAAGACATGACAATATGTGTATTCTCGGCATTCTCGCTTATGCAGGGACTACTATGTCTCACTTCCCGAGAAAGTATAAACTGGGCTTTGCGGGAACTTTGATACGCTTTTAACGGATATTAGAAGAGAAAGCGTATTAGTTGGTCAGTTTAGTATGAGATTGCTGACTACGACTGACTAGTGTCTTTTGATTTGGAAAGATTCCAGTTGTGATATGAAGTTGCTGGCATCTTGTGAGACTTCTTTCTGTGTCATGAGTTTTATTTGTAATTCCTGTTGAGTCTCTCAAGCAACATGTAGTATTTGTGTTCATTTTGTCTTTGACTCGCATGAACTTGCCCAATTCTGTATATTCCAGCCATAGCCACGGTCAATTTTCGGGAAGCACGTATGTATCTATTATTCAGCATCTTGATGTGGAGTATTCCTTGCCCCATGTATTGACAATGTTAGTGGGAATGCACAATCTACCCACAGCGTAGAATGAGGCAAGCAATAGTAAAGCCTCCCAACCCCATTAAACTGAGCTTCAGCAAGTAAATATGAATATGTAGGATTCAGTTAGCTGAGATGACTATGATAAAATTCCCCTAAAGAGGAGAAAGAGAAGAGTCTCATCGTTAACTTGCATGATCGCCACTGTGGAGTGCAAGCTAATGTGGAGCTTAAACTCAGACCACATCAACGCTGCCAATGGTAAAAGACAAAATAGCTTCAATTTGCAATGCGAATACGTTTTGCCATGTTTTAATGAAAATGTTGAGAAAAGAAAAGATACCTCGCGAACTTGAAAGAAGCGAGACCATTCCTTTCATCATCGTCTGCGGTTATTCGGAATCTCAAAGGGCGTAGTTCATAGACCATCTCTACCCTAGAGAAGTTGACCATGCCAGGCTTTTTCAGCTCTACCAATGACGCTATGGGAATTATATCTCTGGGATTAATTATGGCTCAAGGCTTGTTTCGAATCGCAGATGACATCCGCTCCGAGGACGGGAGGTGCGCGGTTACTTAGAGGAGATCAACACCTTTCCAAGCTCCCGAAGTACATTAACACCAAACTCGACAGCTCGAATGATGTAGCCATTGGCATCTAGAGCCTCATAAACGATGTCGTGGATATCTGTGACATGGTTTTAAGACCTTTCCACCGCTTATAGAAGTTATTGAGCTCTCTTATCGATCATTTCTGTATCTGTCCTGACACGCTTAGGCAGCTAGGTCTCCTGCTACGATGGATGTTCAAGACAAAAACCAAGTTGCTCATTCATCGAGAGACTTTAAAATAGCAGCACCGGGGCTTGGATAAGATATTTGCAATAATCATCCTACTCTGAATATGGCCTGTCAGCTACTAAACTGAAAGTCACAGAAGCAAACGGCTGTTGGGAGACGATTTGGTGTAGTTCTGATATATGTGCCAACATTTGTACATAAAACGCCTAGACATGCTTCAGTATTACAGTCCCTATCGTGTCTTTGAGGCACGCCGCCACAAATTCTGGTTGAGGATAAATTGATCTTTGTATTTCACTATAATCTCGATACAAATTTTATACGTCTTATATAATTTAGCTTATAGGGCGCAGTTAAAAGGATCCTCAGCCTCTCGCTAATCTTCTTCCAAGGGGCATGCATGAGCCTGAGAAAGAGTGCCAAAGAACTCTTACTAAGTGTTACTACTAAATTAATGTAGGTACTTGGGCATAGGGATATCTTGGTGGGTAAGCTAAGAAAATGAGCGAGTTCTTGTAGGAGCTAAGCTAGGATAATGACTGGTCTTTCTATTATAAGTGCTGCTCTCTCCGGTGAAGTGATTTAAAGCTTCTTTTTAAGTTACTTAGACTACAGCTCTCATGGTCCACCCTTCACGCACTAATGGCGGAGAAGTCTAAGCACGAGAATATTTTTAGAGCAGTATCCCGAACGATTCGGACATAATCCTCTCAGACCCCACTACAAGTCCGGTGAGTCTAGAACACAGGAATATTTTACGAATGCTGTATAGTTGAGCTATTCTGAGCTATTCCTCTAGGAGATTCTATACTCGGAGACTTCTTGGTATTCCGAATGATCTACGCATACTATTTGACCCACCCAACTGCAAGTCCGGGGAGCCTAGGAGGACACAAGGATACTTTGCCGAATGCCGTATATTTAAGCGATGCCCCCCGGAGATCTCAGAAAAGAACTTCTTGGACAGAGACTTGCGTCTCATTTATCTCTTGGGGCTTGTGGAGTATGACATTCACTTCATTAAAGGTAAAATATAACAAACGCAGGATCTAAACTAGTTGTTCTTACCATCCTATTACCCAGATATCAATACATATAACTTGCTTACTCGGTGAACCTTGACAATATCCCAAACAAACAGACAGTCCCTACCAATACTATCTCATCTAAACTAGTGCTTATACTTTCTGCTTAAGGGGATATGGTGCGTTTTGTGATGTAACAAGTGGTGAATTTCAGATCAGTAACTGACAAGGCTGAATAGATTCCTAATACGATATACGAAGACAGTGGAGTATTTGAACTTAATTCTCTGTCTCTGTATTATTTATGCTTCGTGTAATATTTTAATCTAGGGAATAACGTCAGTGGTACGGTATAATACGTAGTGAGACATACATTGATGCGCAGAATTGATCCTGATACCAGATGCGAAACTCTCGGAGAATTTGAATTTGAATCTCTTTTATTCTCTCTCTTTGTATTATTACTTTGTGTAATATCTAGTGCTGTAAATTATTTATGGTATCATACATCTAAACCAAACCAACCTATCACATCTCTTCACAACAATATAGCTACGGCCTTACCTAAACTTATCCATTTACCAACTCCAACCTCGTTAGTGAGTTAATATTCATTGAATTATAAATCTAATACATCTAACATATGAAACTTAGATATACGCGCAATATGAAGCTTACTTTTACTTCTCTTATTGCAGTTGCAAGCATTGCGATTAATTACGCCGAAGCCGGTATCAGTTGCAAAGGCAGTGGTTTCTGCGGCAAAGTATCCGGCGATATCAGCAATCTCATCTCTTTCGCTAATGGAATTGACCCTAACCGTTGGTATAATAGCGGAGAACACATTGTTTGCGAGGGAACTGGAGATGGGCTTTGTGCCTTTCTCCAGAACACTGGCGGCGCCCCTGGTAGTTCAATTCAGCCACTTCTTCGAGCATTGCAAGACCATGGATGCCGGAAATGTGGCAAAGTCCCGTTATTTTTCCCTAAAGGTGATAATAACGATGATTATGACATTCTTACTGTTAACTATGTTAGCTCAGTTGACACCCCAAGTGGGTATTGAGCGCATCTACATTCGCAGCGCTCAATAAATGAATGATTCAGATGATTAAGAAGCAATGCAGGAATTGGGAAATTTTACTATAGCTTTAACATTCCGTTATAACAGCAAATCTCGCCATGATACATACAGCCTTCATGCAATATTGTCTTGGCATTATCCCTCCTTTCTTTCGTATTTTAATATAGCTCGAACAAAAAACGCCAATAGCATCATCCCTCCCAATATATCTCGTCCTTTTACTCAAAAAAATTTACATAGCTCAAGGAAGCATCATGCTGTGATTCGTATCACCCATAACCAATCATGTAATCGTTGGCATGTTTTCCTCCTTCAAATGCAACACGTGTATAGAATGCGACGCGCAAAATGCACCATTTTAGCCCTCCATCTTCACATCGGTCTCTTTACCGAGGTTCTTCAGCAGATAACTTCGTTTGAAGTACTCGTTGGGATGGACAATTGTCTCGAGCTGATTGGACGTCATAACACCCTCATCCTTGGCCTTTTTAATCTCAGCTTTGTGTAAGTATTCAAACACCCTAAACAGTCGAATTAGCTCTCTGTAATGACCATAAACGAGACTTTGATCTTAGAACAGCTTACCGGTTGCATGCCATGTGGAACTTTTGGTTGTCTTTATCCTCTTTCACTCCCTGCATCACCGACCTATCTGATACTCCCATGGCCTGTACCAAGGCAGTCAAGTTGTCCAAATTGAAATGCCGGTATGGGCAGCCGTGAGCCTCACCAGGCCCAGGAGGGTGCTCTGTAAGAATCTTCTGACAGCTGAACGGGCTGTAGCCGCCGCCTCGTCGATTCGAATCTCCACCAACTTCACCGTAAGCGTGGCGAATGTTGTATCGGTATTCTTTGTTGAATGTGTCATCTGTGACCTTGTGGAAGCCACTCCGCCAAAACATGAGACACTCTTCCAAGTTTAAGCCAATACCCTTGAGGAATAGAGTGTACTGGAGACGGCCATAGTGTTTGAGATGAGCATCGCGACGCAATGATCGATGTAGGTTGGACATGCAAGCGGGGAAATGCTGTGAAAGGTTGTCGATGTTGGCAGCTGAGATTTGAGCTCCGGCGGGTGCTGTTGACCCAGACATGTAAGCTGAGTCGGGAGTGATAAAGTTCTTGGAGAGATGGTTGAGAATTGGTGTTAGTCTGTCATCTTCGTCTAGACGCGGTAGAGCTCGAGCCGTAAGCTAATTGCACAGAAATCCCCAACGTCAGCTGTGATTAATTGTATGATACTTTTTGCCACGCAACAAATTCATAGCTCACCTCCAGTTGCCTCTCAAGCCGGCTTGTGAATTCTGCCACCACCATACTCGACTGCTCTCGCCCAGGCACGTATGCCTTTCCGGCCTTCAAAAAGACTCGTCGACTCTCTACTAGGTCAGGCACTCGCTCCCAGTCCACTTTGAACCAAGTCCCGTCGTCGTTATTCATCTTCTTTCCGCTGGTCATGGCCGCAAGTTCGGTGGCATACCGAATCTTCTCGTCCTCCGTCACTGGCTCCCACCAGTCGAGATCCAGGTTGGATACAAATGCAGACCGCTCTCTCAAATCATCGCTATTGAATCGCATCCGGAATAGCATTGTCTCGACCCGAGAAAATCTCCGCCGAAGGTCTTCAGTAGAAGAGAAAGCCAACCTCAGGATGAAATGGCTGTAGTGGTCCTTTTGTCGCTGTGAAAATAGCTTTGTGTTGCTGGAGCTGTTGGAGTCGAGTGGGAGATATTTATCGAGAATGGGCTTCATGTGGGATTCCGTCTCGGCGGGCGATCGATTTCGAAAGGAGCAGGCCTCGAGTTCGGCCAAAACTGTTGATCGTTAGAGGCTGCAGGTAGATCAAATAAGAGCAGCTCCTCGTTACCTCTTAGTCGATCAATTGCCCATTGCTCAAACTGCTCGAGCGTAATGTCTGCTGTGGGCGCATCTGCGTAAAAGTTCAGGCGATGGGGATACTCCGTGTCCTTGAACTGGGGCGTTGCAAACTGCTTCTTTCGGTGGTCGACAATGTTTCGCCTCTTTGGGTCGATTCTGTTATAGTCTTGCCGCATCATGGTTGCTGTCTGTATGCCGTGGAATTACTGTAGATTCACAGCTGGCTACGTTGAAGCTGGCGGATTTGCCTTGTGAATAGCAGACTGAGTGTGGAGAGACGCGACTTGACGCGTTCAGACGTGGGGCAGCTCAAAATCAATTAAGCTCATCGCATTTAGTACCTGTACTTGTGCTGCTATAAGACTAACGCTACAGCCATAGGTACAAGTAACCTAAGCCCTGCCATCCACTACTGAGTTGTCCAACTGCTCAGGATAAAAACGACTTGTCATTTAAAAAAGCATGATCCTTACAAGTATGCGAACTTCACACGACATTATCTCAATGACTACCTATTCATGTCAGCCAATATACTAGGATAGTTGGATGATCAACCTTGGCCAATCATTCTCACTTAAACGACCCAGGTACTCTGAACTTCTTCAGCTGGCCTGGCTAAAAGTATTCCCTGGCCCTGGTTAGATCTCACGTGCACTTCCAGAGGCCCTTGTCTATCGCAACTCTCAAGCCTAAATAAGATGTTCTAGTGCTATGCCAAGCATTACGATTCGCCGTCAATATGCCAATGCTAAAGACGCAGCATTCCACAAATGGTCTTTGAAGACATGGGTGCTGGCAATCGGTAATTATGCCCTGTAAGACCTTGCACTCTACATGACATTTGCCAATATCGCTTGCCTGTCTGCAGAGCTTATCAGAATATTTAGCGCTGGCCTTTTTGAACCGGTGACCAGCAGCTTAGCCCAGCTAAAACATGAATTCATTTACCGAAACGGGCATCCCGCACGGAACATTCCATGACAGAGGCGAAAAAAGGCGAAACAAAAAAAAGAAATTAACTCCCCTTCCGTAGAATTGGGATCGATCTCGTGACCGAGACAGGGGTCGAACCTGCAACCTCCTGATGTACTTGATCGTAGTCAGACGCTCTGCCATTGAGCCACACGGCCATTGAATTGTGGTTGAGGGGCAGGCCCAAGTGCCTCAAGAATGTTACAACTGTGCAAACGAAACTCCAAAAAAAATAGAAACCACTTCCAGTAGAAGCGGATCGACTATATCGTTGACCGAGACAGGGGTCGAACCTGCAACCTCCTGATATACTATTCGTAGTCAGACGCTCTGCCATTGAGCCACACGGCCGGGATCTTGTCACGTGGGAGAACCGCCGCTAAAGCCTCTCAAGAGATGAAAGAGCGAAGAAGGAAACCAATCCCTGCTGCCAGTGGCTCACATCCATCGACACCCCGCTTTTCCCACGAGTCCACTTGTTCGCCAAAGCCGATGCACGTTCTGGCTTTTGAGAGTTGTATGACGTTATGGCTATAGAAGATGGTCTCTATAGTGCCGATGTTTTGTGATCTCAGAAATGGAGCCATAGTAAGTAACGCATTTAGATACTAACATGTACATATCACTCGCTGTTGTGCCTCGAGACTCTCTCTCTTGCTACCTGCATGAATCGTCCCCCCTTTTCCAAACAAACTTCTTCCTGGACCACCTTTTTAGAAAGAAAAAACTGCAAAGGCATAACCAGGAGGAGGCCTGTACTTGACATCGAATTCATTTCATTAAATCGGGCTGGGGCAACACCAGCGCCGCTGATTGGGCCTGAAGCTGCCCCTCGGTCAAGTACTTTTATGTAACGTACCGCCCGGGCTGGTTCGGGCTAGCGCTGGCCCTGTAGCCCCATGTATCTCCCACCTTTGTTCGCCCTACGGCAGGCGGTGGGGCGCTTGTACCTGCTACACGCTGCTGTACATGAGCAGGGAGCAGGCCCGCAGCATGTCATGCGCTTCGCTTGTACCCGGAACGTCCAGCCTGGCGCCTGCCGTTGGATCGGACTGGGCCAACGTCGTCGGAATGCTT
The DNA here is from genome assembly GCF_050947405.1 of Trichoderma evansii. Lineage (NCBI taxonomy): Eukaryota > Fungi > Ascomycota > Sordariomycetes > Hypocreales > Hypocreaceae > Trichoderma > Trichoderma evansii. The sequence continues at coordinate 344,527 of NW_028145196.1, read as the reverse complement.
TTGACTCCTTCGCGACAACGACACAAGACTCACAGCCTCTGGGTTTTCCTCAGCCTTCTCCAGCGATTGTCCGCTGTCGCATCGTCGCAACGCCTCGGAACAGCAGCCCTAGATGTCCACGGTGCCCTTATAGGAGAGCGCAGCTCTTGATTTGCCCGGCCAAACCCCTCATTCCGCCCGCGACGTTCCGTCTCCCTCGCGCCGCCCTTGCCTTGACAGGACCGCGTGCCTCGTCTGCGTCCTCAGGATTATATTCCTCTATTCCTCTTAACCTCTAGCCGCAATCATCTGCCTATCAAAAAAGTCTACAGCGCCATTGAACATCGCTCCAGCTTCTGTTCTGCGCTCGACTTGACGTACGTGATAAGCCTTGGGTATGCCTAGGCTCTCGCTGCCAAGTCCGATTGATGGATACTCATCTTCGACACAGGGCTTTTGACACACTGTCCAGCCATGAGCAACGCTTCTTTTTTCTCGCCAACTTCGACCTCGATCCCTCACGACGATGGCTCCCATGCTCCCTCGACCTCAAGCTCTGAGAATCTGAACCGGACCCCAAGCTCGAGCTGTGCCTCCGACATCCGATCCAACACCAATCAGCGCAACCAGAGATCAGCCTTTGTTCCAGATGACGAATTAGCTTTGCCCGCTGCAGCTGTATCCACAACCGCTACCGTAGCTGGCAGTTGTAATCCTCCGATGCACTTTGTCAACTTCCAGACCACAACTATTGCTCCAACCCCTCCGAGCCAGTCTGCTCCATTTGAAGATGCTGGCCATCGAGGCAGGGCCGCTCTAGACCCCGGCGTCTCTTCTCATGATGCCACTTCTTCGCTCCGCATTTCGACCAACGTTGCATCGTCCTCTTCTCGCACAGCTTCCCCTTCCGTATACCATCGCGAGTCTCCTACTGGCCACACAAGCCTATCGCCCATCCGTATCCCCACGCCTTTAAATCACAAGACGTCATCTAGCAGTATACGGCTGCTAACACGAACCCCAAGCCTTAGGGCTGCCCTTGCGCATTCAATTGGATCTGCTAGCGGTACTAGCAGTGTCATTTCAAGCCCTATGATTACTGCAATGGGGGACGTGACGCCTTTGCCGAGCCCTCTTTTGTCGGGAGAATCCCCCGGGCCGTGGAAGAAGCTGACCGTGGGCTCTGTGTCTCCTCCTCAACATCGCAGTTTGTTGAGCAGTGTAGGTGAGGATTTACCTTCGATGGCGGCCCCGGCAGGGCCAATACGAGGCTCTAATCCAACGGCTTCTTCTTCGAGACGCAAAGTATATGTAAGCCTAGCCGAAAATGATGGGGCCAATCAGCCTTTGCCCAAACTCTCGCAACAGCTTCAGCATCAGTCTCAGTCTCAACCTCATACAAGAAATCGAAGTCTCAGTGAGTATACGGCGCCAGATGCTACTGCCATTCCTAAGAGAATTGTCTCGGTATCTGGCCCTCACGCGAAACCCGAGTCTCAAGGTCCTCAGATGAGAAGAGAGCAAAACCTAGCAGAATCACGCGGCCTATCTCCTAGTGTTACAAAGCCGCCAACCCCTCCTCCTAGTGAATCTTCTAGAGACTCGGCAGATACCTCATCAACCTCACGATATGAGTATTTCGAAGCGTATGACCGACATGATCGAAAACGGAGACGCTGGCGCTCAGTACGAACTGTGGGTCAAGGTACCTTTAGCAGAGTCGTATTGGCTACCAGTCAGATGGATCAGACTAAAAATCTCACTACCGATTCAGGAAATAACAATGCAGTGACGGATCCCCCGCTTGACCGAAAGACATTGGTAGCTATCAAAGTGTGTGAGCATGGTCCTCAAGGAGGAGCCAGTGAGGAACGTGTTGAGATGAGCCTCAAGCGAGAATTGGAAATCATGCAGAGCATTCATCATCCCAGTCTGGTTGACCTTAAGGCGTGGAGCATAGAACCCACAAGAGCCATTCTCGTCCTGACTTACTCTCCTGGAGGGGATCTGTTTGATGTCGCTACGGCCCACCGAAAGCTTTTGACACCACCTCTAGTGAGAAGAATCTTTGCTGAGTTGGTTGGTGCTGTGAAATATCTTCATGAACAAATGATTGTCCATCGTGATATCAAGCTGGAAAGTGAGTTTTGCTGAGTTTTATTTTCAGCCAAAGAGAAGAGGCATCATCACTAACACCACTTTTTCTTTAGACGTTCTTGTCAATCTTACCCCTAACGAGCTTGCAGACCCATCAGTTAATTGGGCCACATACCCACATTCAGTGATTGCTCTGGCTGATCTGGGCTTATCAAGACGAATTGCTGAAGATGAGAAGCTTGAGACACGATGTGGATCAGAAGATTACGCTGCCCCCGAGGTCATCATGGGTCAGCCCTACGACGGGCGTGCTACTGATGCCTGGTCACTCGGCGTGCTTCTATACGCTCTCCTTGAATCTCGACTTCCATTTGATCCTCCTCCAGGCATGAACGACTCTCATAAAATGAGAAGTCGAAAGAGCCACCGGATTGCAAGAGGCGAATGGCGTTGGATCGAGTACGGAGGCGATGATGGTGACCATGAAGGTAACGAAGCCCGTTTCAAAGAAAGGGGTCTTTTGGACGCCATGTACATCACAGAGGGCCTTCTCAAGCGTGCACGAAGCCGCATGACGTTGCAACAAGTCTTTACCATGCCTTGGGTGCAAGCTGGCATTACCGTAGAAGGCGGTATACGCTTTAGAGAAGAAATCGGAGGAGTCGAAGTATGATGGTCAACACTACAAATCAGCATCTACCTCCATGCCCGCAACCACGTTGAAGACATGGGTACACTTTTTAGCAGAGTTTTCTTCAAAGGAGGCACTGACAAAGAGAAGCGCTACATTTAGCTCTGTCTCGGAGCTACCAAAAACAACTAACCAGTCATGATATATTTTTCTTTTGGCCCGATTTACACTTTATACCTCGGAGCCCTTTATTATTCTTCCTTCTACCTTTTCCTCTTTATTCAGCATGTCAGGACTCAGCTGGCATTTACATTCAATTCATGCGCTATTACTATATCAACCACGAAAACGGGTAAAACCCATCATATGAACAGGAGTTATAAGGGCGGTAGATGGACAACAATTCTACCGCATGAAACAGATTTTTTGAAAGCTCTGGGTCTATGAGCAATTTTGGAAGGAAAGTGGAGGGAGTTCCAACTAGAGAGGGGAGAGTATATGCAGGATATTTGGTCACGTATGGCTGAACTCTTGCGATGGAAGAGCGTTTCGTTAGGTTTTGGGTGTTTGGTTGGGAATCATCAGGGTTTTACTTTCTATATGTATTTTCTTCGGATTGCTCTTTGTTGCTGTTGGTTTTGACAATAAACGTGACGTGTCACTTGTCATCTTTTAAAATTTGGCAATCTATTTGACTTGACTGGGGAGTCGGATAGATTAGATGTATTGGTAGTATTGTATAAGTAGTTGGCCTCCTATCTTTTGGCCCATATGTAGCGTCTCGTGTAAAGAGATGCCAGTAATTTTGTTGCTTTAGATTATGTTTGGAGAATAATTTTAATAAACTATTTCGTAGCTGATGGCTTTACTTAGTTTCTGTGACTTGAGATACTTTGGGAGTTCAAAATGTCTACATATATATAACATAAGAGTCTCCTGAAAATTAACCCCTTGTGACTTGTGATACAAAATTGTGTACTATAATTGCATTCGGTATTCAAGACACATACTTTTATCTCATCAAAAGTATCTAGACAAACACCTTTCTTCATATCTACTCTATTCTATCACCTCATTCTATTCTATATATTCGTAGGACAGACGTCTGTATTACATTTGATACAAGTGTTTCATATAGGGTAACATTGAAGCAAAACCAGAGTCCGCAGGGATCCAGGATTGGCATATTTTGACTATAAGGTTGACATGTATAGTGCCAAATCGAGATTCTTCTTTCATCGACATTGCTACCTTCGTCATAGATCTGTGAGCTATGTATAGACACGATATGAGACATTCTGGCTACAAGCTACGTTGATCGTCCTATCCATCTTGAATAGAAACTCCTCGCGTTTAATATCATCAAACACTCTCCTTACGAACTCCCCCCTTTTCTTTTCAAACTTTTACATCATAGAATGCACATCTACTCCACATGTATAATTCGCATCTAATACATACAGAAATCAGACAACACTTTCACAAGCTGTACATAAAAATCATGCTATAGCAACCAACATCCCAAAAGAACGCTTGCCCATCTCGTAACACCCGACTCTATCCCGCATCTCCCATCATACTACCTCATGCATCCATCCATCGTGGCAAATTACTACCCAAAAACAAGCATAATGACTCAAATCATACCCCAAATGCGGAATTCCACCGTCTTTCCTATTCCTCATCTGTCTCATCCTACAGGACAAACAGCTCATACGCGCATATGGAGGACTATTCATAGACTGAACCTGAAACCTGACTCGAACCCCATGACAAACAGATAGAGAGAAAAAAGGGAGGCTGTGCCAACAGGGTATACGAGATAGTACCCCATTAAAGGACTAAAACTAATGCACCAGGTTTCCCACCTGCAACGACGGTCTGCCAAAAAGTCCGTGCATTTTTTTTTAATACTAGCGAAAAAAAAGGGAAATATGAAATAAAATTGGACATCACATGTAAAACCTGCATCTTTATCTTCACCAGCTGAAGCCGTGGCATTTGTTTTTAGCTTGACACACAGTCCTTTCTCTCGCGCTGCTTGCCTCCTTTAACATCTGTTGAGCCTCTAGGCTGAATATGGAGAACACGAGCTACACTGCATATACTATGTCTCGGAGGATTTCGGGGATGCATATCTGTGCAACGATACGTGCCGAAAGACTACAGTAGCGTACTTGAATATATCGGCTCATATGGCGAGAGGTAGTTGACAGGTGGGTATAGAGTAGGCAACTGAGCACTTGTCAGAGACACAGGGCTGAATAGCTGTTAGTTTCTGAGACATAGAACACGAGGCGCAGCTGCGGTTGATCATCTAGTATTCTCTGCCGAGGGCCTTATGTGGATGCATGTGATCCTTTTCGTGGGGAAGAGAGTTGTTTCTCCAAGCTCATCTCGGTGTCTGTAGACACCATTTGCTGATTCCCAGTAGCACCACAAACTACCAAAGTAACCCTGGAGAACAATAAATCGAGACGCACAGTACTTCATTATAGAGTACCACTCCTAAAGGAAACTCCTTGCTATGAGGAAAAGTCTTTCCGGTAGCTCAAAATATTTTCCTGCTTCCACGGAATCTAGTTCGTCACCGCACGTAGCACATGACGCCCGCTTTCATAATGGATTAGCAAGGAATGTCACTTTGGATTCGACGGCGTGGCTTCCGCACACAGTAGCCGTCATTGTTTGCCCCTGGATGAGCTCGGACGATGCTAAACTCGGAGAAAAAAAAAAAAAACGAAGTAGCTACTCGACAGTGTGAACGATATGCGGAGAAACTAGACGATGAACCGGTCCAGGTGGAGGGAAACTCTACTTTGTCCCATTCTTTTGGATCTTCTGATGCCAATAGAAAAAAAAAACTAATGAGGTAAACTGCTCGTAAAAGCCGCAGTTTGTTCCATTGGGTTTGGATCTCAAATAAACTTTCTCCGCAGATTCATTCTGTGGTGTGTATGGATTCTAGAATGGGCTTTCCTACATGTCAACGCTAGGTTCACAGGAAGGATTCAATTTTAGGAGCCAATAGTCTCTAATACAACCATGCTGACACGGCTTGGCTTCAAGCATCCCGCAGAAACGATGGAACAGTCTATTTTCGTTCCATTCATTCGATTTCCAACGAGGCTGGCCAGCCTTACCCCAGAAAAGGAGGTCAGAATCCCCAGAAACCGCCACGGCGGACCGGCGGCTATCGTCGGGAAGCAACGTGCACTGTTTGGTGGTGTGAGAGCATGGCATTTCCTGGGGAAATGTCCACTTTGAAGGACCTTTTCGGAAAATCACGACTAATAGAAATAAAACCCCGTCATCTTGGCTGCGGGGGATGCGATGCGGCCACGCGATGTAAGTTTATGTCGTGAATGTATTGATATTGTACTCTGTAGTTGGTCGTGAGGAAGCAGCACGCAGCCGGCAGAGCGCGAGGAGTCGCAGTAGGGCACAAAATCGGGGCAGCCACACAGTAGAAGCCCGACAGGGCCCGAGCCGCCTCCGAAAAAATTTGCGCGACAAGCTGAGCCTCCGCCTCAAACACGCTGCGCTGTGTACCTCGGGTGCTTTTTTTAGTCAGCAAAGCATAACTACCTGCAGCTGCAAGTGTCGCCGACAGCCGGTAGCTGTTTCAACATCGGTTGATGGACCGTGGCATAGGGAGCTGGAATTGCACCTCGCATGGATATGCCGTCGGCTGGGTCGCCTCTGGCAAATGCAGCAAGCAGGTGGATCGCCTCAAGGCCATTTCGGCATGGTTCCATGATCCAGCTTTCGGCGGCAACTCTGAGCTCCGCTTGTCAGTCCCCGCATTAATATAGTACTGGTAGGCCTCGGGGCACGAATAGCATTCAGGTAATTCGGCAGTGTCCCGGCTAGATCCAAATCTCGACAACCAATCTCCATCGCGATAGTCCTTTTAGGGTCTCTGTAAAGACTTCGTTTGTTAGAATTTAGGATGCGGTTGCCAAGTTTTCATTGTAGGGGCTAGGCCTGTTTTCAGGGGAATATGATGCGAGCGGCTTCCTCCCGAACTTAAGAGCGCCTCCCCCCGTCAAATCGGGATAACATCCTGGCATCCATTCATGGCCATGCGATTCGTCATGCTGCTAAGCAAGCCACTTGAGCTGCTGCTTCGCTTGTCTGCGACCCAACGTCATTGGTCTCGACCTAGAAGGGCCCTGGCCTAGAGAGTTTGGCTGGCGGTACTACTACTCGTACTCAAGACTAGCAGTAACTCAGTTGTCATGCCAGGCTCGGGAATCAGCCACGGATGCACGAGACCAACTGCGACTAGTATATACGAAGTATTACTAGTATTTGTCGCATTGCCCCAAAGCAGCCCCAAAGCAGCCACGCTGCTCTTGCGGTAGTACCACAGTACTTCGGGTACCCTGGCCTGTCGTATCACTGCATCGAAAAATCTGCAGATTCCCACGAGCTGAAGGGTTCGGCACACACGACATGACTATGATATGCGAGTGATGAATCCTTTGTCGCTTCAATTAGCTAATCATATCCAAGTGACCTCTTATCAGTAGCCGCGCCAGTGGACGAGGCTCGGGAAGCAACATTTGATGGCCAAGCGGATAAACGAAACTAAGCACTTGGCACGGTAGGGGATCCGTGTGCCGCAGTTACCTAGGTACATGTATTTCTCCGTCATGTGAAAGTAGCTGGAGTACAATCTTCAAAGTACTCTTCACATGTGGCTCAGCGAGCGCCGCCGTCTCATATGGCGCATTAAATGTCAGTGCTTTGCACATGTTAGCATTTTCTTTTCGTTTTGACATTAGCGTTATGCTGCCCTAGCTGATTTGGAATTTCCTTATTCTCGGAAGCTCGTTTGGCAGCCTGCAGGCGCGAGAGGAAAAAAAATTTTGAGAATGGCGTAAATCGCCGGGGCTCTTGCGCTAGGTGGACGCCAATAGAGATAACGCCAGCAGAGGATGTAGCACGCACTTCGTAATTGCACGCATTTTTTGCCGCAAGCCTTGCTTCTCGTGGATAGCGGGTCTGGGTTGCTTGGTCATAAAGGGCTCTGCCCACTTGGGGCAAATGGCGGCCACTCTGGCCGTTAGCTTCTATCGGGGAACATTGCAGTGGTCTCTATGATGCAGGACTTTGAGTGTGCTTATCGATGATAAGCTTCTTTTGCAGCACCAATAAGTCGGACAGCAGTAGGTACGGAGCACTTCGTAATAGACGAGTGATTTGAGATCTCGTGAGAGACCACCCACAACAGCAAGCACAGTGTCCAAGGGAGCGGGTTCAGGGCTGCGACTGACACCAAGCAATCCTTGCTAGTCCCGCAGAAGCTGCTGACACCAGGTCTCGGCGCGGGTCAGCCCCAGACCCTCGATAGGCTTCTGCTTCGACCCACGGCGGTGGCCGAAGGCGCCAGCAGTATGTTGCGCCGTACTCCGTACTCTGTGCCACGCCGCTGAATCGCGTTGCGCCCCACAATGCTGTCTCCCCAAGTTTGGTGTTTTGGCTGCAATCAGCCTTTGTTCAAATCAAAGAACTGCACAAATCGCCATGGACAAGAGGCTGTCGGCCCGGCTCCAGCGCCTGGTCATCCATGCCCACCGTCCATTGCGCATGGATCAGAAGAGTGCCATCCCGACGGATTTTACAACTCCGTATGGACGATCCTTCCAACGCAAGGCAGCCATAACAGGGCCAATAAAGTGCATACTTGCAGCGTTCTTCGTAGAGTCGTCGCGGGAAGTACTGTCAGTTGATGGCTGCTATCGAGCGCTGAGAGAAACCCCCCAGGTATACTGTATGGAACCTCTTGGTGGTCTCCGAGACACATGCTCTCGTTCAAGTTGGTCCAATATGGGTTTGCGGAGTGGTGCTATATTGGTTAGCGTACGGCGCTGAGACTAGGGGCTGGAGTAACAAACCCCAAGGACCCCCATACATACTCTGTATCTTGCAAGCAGTGCGATACGCCAGGGCGAAGACGACTATCAGGCGCAAAGAACATTCTATTTAGCGACTTGGGCGGAATGGTGTGAGCCCTAAGCCTTCCCGCCCGCTGGCTCGGTCACTCCTTTCGAACTGGTAATGGCGTCCGAGGTGATCGGTTATGCCGGTGCGAATTGTAGTGGTGGTTCAACTTGTGGCGCTTTTTTTTCCCCTCGCTTGAATGGCTCGCATATCTCAACCACCTTGCCATGGATATTCGCACTACAGAGACACCACAAGACGCAGAATCCTTCTGGAACTACTGATTAATAGGTAGATTCATCGAGCTGTGCAACTGAGGCCCTCGTTAGCAGTCGAATGCCATCATCGATGGTCTCAGCACAGTGTCCTCGTGTGTATGGCACCAGGGGTTGGTATCAGAGCGCTATGATTGGTGGTTTTGTCTGGTGGATGGTGGCTTGAGCCCATATCACCTTCTGTTTCTGGCCGATGGTGGCATTCCCACACGCCGACCCCCCTGGTAACTCCAGCTCAGTGGCCGGCAGCCCTACTTGTTTCCCCGGCCTGGTTATTTGCTTCGCCATCGTTGTTGCAATAGTCGTTAGCCACCAGCCTGCATTAGGTTACATCCCCTCTAATCCAATCTTTGGCCTGCCTGTCTTTGCTGCTAGCCCCTCTCCACCTGCTCTCGTGCCTAGGCTCTCCCGTCGCTGTTTAATCCAAATGTACTAGTAATCGTAGAAGCATACTAGCATACTGTAGCAGCTCTCTCCGCCCCGGCCTGTTTCCAGCGTGTATTGGGGGATCTCTCCCTCTTATCTCAGCGGGGGCCTTCTAAACTGAACGACGGCAAATGGGATTTCCATTCTTGGCAGCCTAGACGAGGGAACTTTTGCTCGCCCTCTCTGAACTTCGTGGCTTGGCCTGGTCTCCTCCTCGCACGCGGGTTTGCTCTGCTGTTTGTCCTAATAAAACTACACAATAAACTGTTGCCCTATCAAGGCATTGCCCACATCAGCCGATATCTGGGGAACGATACCGATATCTGCCCCTAGCTGGTCTTTGTACTGGGCTCAGCGCTCGTTTAGTAGACCTTTCTACCGCGGTGTTTCTCTTCTCTTTACTATCCATCTGCGCTGGGCGACTATGGGCACTTTTGCCCGCCTCCCTTTCACGACCTTGATTTGATTGAGCAATCTCGCTCGCCACTCCAGCAGAGTGATGAATCATCGCGCTGGAGACTGATTTATTCTAGCCGAGTCTTTTGACTTGCTCAGGTCCGTCAGTGACTGACAGACAGATAGCCGGTGGACTGAGCACCAACTGCTCCGTCTGCTTGGCGTGGGCACGTTGACATGTTCCATCAACCACCAGACAAGCCTCGCGCTTCTGGCTTCGATGATGATCCGTTTGGGTTTGTTGCCAACCAGGCTTGGGAAAGGTATGGCTTCAGCAATATTTCGTCGCCTCCGCCCCCGGGCCCTCAGCCCATGCAGAGAACCGGACGAGCCTATTCCACAGCATCTGTAATGGACTGGACACCCGAGATTGACACAACCTTTCACCACCACAACGGCGATGGAGTTGCCATGTCGCCGCCAGAGAATGTCGACATGGGCAGTATGAATTCGACTCAAGGAGGAGGAGGAGGGGTTGGCCGCTTGGTCTCGCATTTCGAGAACAAAGGATATGTCCCTCCACTGCCTCCGAGACCCATCAATAACGCGCACCACCAAACGCATCACCTTGGTACCAGTCCCTCAATGTCGTCACACTTTGGAAGTCTAAATTCCGTAGCCCAATCGCATAGGATCTCGAGTCCCGTTAATAGCTCAGGTGAATCTCAATATGGCTCTCTCGGTATTCATTCGCCGCCAACTCCCAGCCCGATTGCCACCAGTATGGGTCGCTCCGGTAGTATGCACTTTGGCAGTTTCCATGACGCCCAGCAAGTGCACAGTCCTGGTGTTGGAACACCGTTTGGAAGCATGGATGGGTTCATGAATGCTACCCGTGTGAACAGTCCGATGGTATCGACGCCTATGGTGGCCAGCCCGATAGTATCTACACCAACTCAAGCTACGCCCACAGTGCCTGGCACCCCTGGATTTGAAATATGGCGTCCTCCTCCCTCGATGGGGTCCAAACCAGAGCCCTCTGGTCTCACCAACGCGACCAACTTTGCAGGCTATTTCAGACCACCGGTACCAACGACGCCAAAGCCGGTTGTGAACACGGGCAATCAGTTCATTTTGGAATTCAACCCAAGCGCCGCCAAAGTAGCCAAAGGAAAGGCCCCGGCGAAACCACCAAAGCCTCGGTTGCCTCCACGGAAGCCTTCTACTGTCACACAAACACAAGCTTCGGCGCGAGAACCGACACCTGCGCAAGCCCCAACACCAAGACCGGTACCAGTCGCTGCTCCAACCCCAGGACCGATGTCTCCTCCTCCAAAACCGCCTCGACCCTCAGAACCTTCTTCTTCTTCTTCATCCGCCCCTTCTACTGTAAGTCATATATAATAAACCAGAATCATCTCGCCCCCGCCGGCACTAACCAAACAATTAGTCTCAACGGAAGGATTCCATTTCTCTTCGTGCCCAGGCAGGTACTAGGCCGTCACGGGAACAGGTTCCTGCAGAGGCGTGGGAGCAATACAAGTCCACTATCCGAACTCTTTATCTTGAGGAAAGAAAACCGTTGAAAGAGGTCATGAGCATCATGTCTGAACAATACGGTTTCCAAGCTACGTATGTTTGATCCTTCTTTTTCATATTGTTTCTTGAATGCTGACCTGGTTCGCCTCTCAGACCAAAGATGTATAAGACCAGGTTTTCTCAATGGGGTTTTGTGAAGAATAACACAGAAGAAGAAGTCAAGCGGTTGTTGTCGATGAAGTTTCAACGCGATGCCGAGGGCAAGGTTTCCGAATTTGTCCGAAATGGCAGGGTGGTTAACCTGGGTACTTATCTGAAGCGAAAGGGAGTGACGGAGTATGATTTGGTGGATTTCGAGCTGCCTGCCGATCTCCCAGCTCATATTCGATGTAGAACACCAACGCCACCTCCAGCACTTCGATCCCCTGACCTCCTTCGCGCTCAAGAGCTCGTCGTTGGAAACATGCGAAAAGCATTTTTGCACTGCCGGCAATTTGAGATGGAGACGGATACCCAGATTAGTTGGCCATCAATTATGGTTTGGGGGGCTGGATCAAGCGACCTCTTGCTCGAGGCCAACTTTCATTTCGAAGCACGCGATGCAGATCAAGGAGGCGACTATATGATGCGAGCCTTTAAACAGCTCGAGGTGGATTTAATGAAGCTTTCACCCCAAGGCATCATGGAGTTGATCTTGGGTATGATTAACGGCGATCCCGGCATGATGACGGCCCTCTGCAAATATTTGGCGGCATATTCGTCAACAAACTTTGAACGCACACATCCTCTTCGGCAAATTTTCACTTGTTTATATGAAGTGCAACAGAAGCATGGTGCGAAGACACTCTCCGAACTCTTGTGGATCAGCATCTCCACAATTGCCGAAGAACTCGAAGCGATCTACGGACGCCGCCATCCGTATGTAGCTCGAACATGGTCCGATCTCGCGTTGTTTTATAACCAGGTGAATCCCGAGAGAATTGAGAAGCTAGTAATCGAACTTCGGGCGCTTCAAAAACAACTCGAGCAGCGGCACGGCGAAACCAGTGTCGAGGTATTAGCTATCCGATACTCCATATTGCAGTTGTTGTATGCTGCATCTCCAAGTTCCGATGCCGCGAAACAAGCCGCAAACGATTATTGGAACACATTACGGAGTATGAACACGATGTTCCCCATGCGAGACCCGCGTCCGAATAGCTACTGCTATCACAGTCCACTTAAGGTCGATCCGTGGACAAAGAGATGCCGGAGGCGATACGATCCACTCGTAACCATTATGGAAGAGCTTGTCGGTGTGAAAATTCATCCTTATTTCGAAGAGGACTTCCACACAACGGAGCATGCCCAAGAACCCCAAAATGCGTGGGCGGCAGCTCTCCAGATGGGCACAACAAATAGGTCCTGGGGCTTCATTTAACGAAATGTCCCAAGTGGCACAAATAACAGGTATCATATTACCTCTGTCACTCGTTTACTTATGACAACTATCTTGTCAAGAAAGAAAGAAAAAAAGTCTACAATGCGCGTTTTGGCGAGCATGGATTGTTGAGAGTCAATGTCGAATCTCAGCGAATGGTTGATACCCAGCATCAAGAGGGTTATGCGCGCATAGCGACGATTTCATTTCCATCTCATATCGAGCCTGGAGTTTTGGACGGCTGATATTTTCACCCTCGTGAACTTTCCTTTCTCATCTAGCTGACGCTGACAAGCCCTTTTCCTTGATTGTTTGTTGCAGTTACTGCACCTCGAGCCGGCGTTTTATTTTGGGGTCTTGACCTTGGATGTAAATCATCCGTGTATTAATAGTGTGTGTGAGAGAGATTTTTTGCCTTTGCTTTTTCTTTGTTTTTTTGCAGTGCTTTGCTCTTTTTTGTGTGTGTTTCTGGAGATGTGGTGGCGCAGAAACGAAGCCAGGCTGGGCTTTTCAAAAAAGGGCGAAGGAGGAGTTGATGGGACTTGAGCAGAAAAATACCTTATCGAGCATTTCCTGCATTATCTGGGAAGGCGACGGCAGGCTGGAGTTTGGATGGCAGGAACGGACGAGGAGGCAATTGTCATGCAGATGGTAGAACCAAACCGTCCTTCTGGGAAGGAGCGGCAGCCCACTGATTTCCCATTGCACCTTCTTTTCTATCAACTTGCCTGTTAGTATTAAAACTTTTGGTAATGAATAAAGACATGATGACATTGTACATGTACATTTTTGGCCAATTCCTGCTACTTTTATGGTATATATTGTGCACTATAATTTCTTAAGTACATGACCCTTGGAAGGAAACAGCGAGCGGGCTCTCCGAAGAATCACCGGCGCAAAAGAAAAAAAAGTTTCTAGTGACCTCATCGAATACATCACAAACATACAGCATCGCAACGTCTTCCGGCCAGGGCAAAGTCACTTTTTGCCCGAACACGACAATGTCGCTGTTATGCAGCCAATTAAGCTCCAAGCAGCCTCAGCGACTAATAGCCAACCGTAGCAAAACCCTCTGCCGCTTCTACTCTTCCTCAAACCGCACAATCCAAGGTACGCTACGCTCTTGAACCAAACTCGGCCCATAGGCACAGAACATACAGCAAACAAAACCCCCTCGTCCTTCATAGAGCACGACGTCCTTTTCCTTCGTCAACATGGCACCAAGCACGCAAAATGGCATCTCACGGCTCCCCTGCGCCCTACATCTCGTGTGAAGCTCTCTTATGGCGCTACCGTCCCGGCGGCAGAGTTGATCGGCCGTCGCATCCTCGATGTGGTTCGCGATAGCGCCGGCAACTCTGTAGTTTTGCATGAACCGTCTCTTGCAAGCTACATCATTAATAGCGAGCGCCTTGCCACACCGGTAAGTGTACTCTTTCTTCTGTACTGGCAATGCGCATGGCTGAACGGTTGCAGATCTATCCCAATGATGCCAACACCATCGTCTCCCTCCTCGACCTAAACCCATCTCGCCCTGGGGAAGACGACCAAGAAGATGCAGGCCCTCCTTTTGAGATCTTTGAAGCGGGCACCGGTATGGGTAGCCTCACTCTACACATTGCTCGCGCCCTGTATGCCGCAAATCCGCAGTTCCCAGCTCCTCTACGGCGAGCCCTCATCTCTTCTCCATACAAACCTCATTACGACTTTACCGATTCAAGAGGCTGCCTAGAAGTCTCCCCCGAAGATCAATCCGCATTTGATGCATATGCATCTTCCCGTCGCGCGATCCTGCATACACTCGACCACAACACGAAGCATGCCCGAGCTGCATATAAGCTAGTACGCAACTTTCGGCGTGCACAGTATCTACCTGCAGTGGACTTCCACGTCGGTTCCATAGACGAGTTTCTTAGCCGTCGACTTGAGCAGACAGGAGGTCAGCCTTTTCTCTCCCGCGCTATTCTCGATCTCCCATCAGCGCATGAAAACGCCGAGCTCGTGATCAAGGCATTGCATCCCAACGGCATCCTCATCCTCTTCAAACCCTCCATCAGCCAAATTGCCGATTTCCAAGCTTGGTCCGCTGAGACAAAGCAACCAGTGCGCACAGAAAAAGTAATTGAGCTATACGCCACCACTGCTTCTGACGGTGGTGTGCATGACAGCTCCGGTGGAAGACACTGGGATGTGAAAACAGTAGTGCCGAGGGCACAGCAAGGCGAAGATGGGAATAAGAAACCGGTACAGGTAATGCGGCCAAGGGTAGGGGAACGAGTTGCTGGTGGTGGGTTTTTGGCTGTATTACGCCGATGGCCTATTTCTGAAGAGCCAGCTCAAGAATCTCCTGAGGAAGTAGAGCCTGAGGAGTGAGCTCGAAATCGCTTGACTGGAAATTATTATTCTTTCTCAAGAAAATATGGTTATAGAGCGCGTGTCTTGGATAGATTATCGTTTGGCTGTTTTCTTTTTTGTATATAATGCCGCATATTATACGTATATACCAAATAGACATATAAACACCTCACGCAGAGATGTACCCGACCTATATGGCCAGATATAAATCCAAGATCATCATAGAACAGTTAGTATACTCAACCACACCCCATACCAGCGTTATGGAATAAGAAACGAATGTTTAATCTTAGATAAATATCTTTTTTTTATATATCACTCCTACTCTATGTACAGATATATAAGAAACAATCGAAAACGGTATAATTACTCTAAAAAGAAATCCAACACTTATATGGAATCAACAACAGCGAACATCAATGCTCAACAGATAGTAAATCAGCCAATATGCTTCTCGCTTGTTATTTTGGCAAATAAAAAAAAAGGCCCAGCCAAAATTCATTCTCGCTTCTCAAACATCTACCAAATTGATGGCGGGTATCTCTATATACAGCGTTTAAGAATAAATAATTTTCAGGTATGTCGTCATAATCGTCATAATCGCATTCATGAATAAGAAAAAACACAGTCTTCACCATTGCCTCCTTTTCCTTTATGGTCCTCCTCTTTGCGCTCTTCTTCTCAATACGTTTAAAGTATTGATATCCATTTCGAAGAACCATCCACAGAGTGCACCGGCCTGCCATTGCATCTGCTTCAAGGTCCTTCTAAATGAAGCGCTTTCCATTAAGATTTAACCCCTGATTCTGTAGATAAAAAAAGAAAAGAGAAAGAGAAAGAGAAAGAGAAAAGAAAACTGTCTTGTGTGTCCGGCAGCTAATCTTCCGTCCGGCGGCGAGATAAAAATAGGTGAAACGAAAGCAAATAGAGAAAATCAATAGCATAAATCAAGCTGAGAATGTCAAATGCTCGCTAGATGGAGGCTTCATAGCCACCGCATGCATATATGCTGTCTTCGGCTTCTCCGCCGAAGAAGGGTAAAATGAAGAAAATATCGATTTTGCGTTATTAAGGGCTCCGGCTCCTGAGGTTATTCGAAACAATCGGAGGAAAATGAAAAGAAAGGAATGTAACGTCATGCTCGTTGAAGATCCAGTCTTGAGGGTAGGCTTGCGCCTTATTTTCCAATCTTGGAATTTTGTTTTCCAATGCCAATTTTTTTCCACATACCAGTGGAAAGAGAGGAAAAGAAAGAAAATAAAAAGAAACAAATACGCGTATACTGTAATAAAAAAAAATAGTGTCATAGGCAAAGACACTGTTGATCTGCTCAAGGCGCACGAGCACAACATACCATCAGCTTGAGGCTAGTGCCCAGCTCCTCGCATTCTCTGAGTAAAGCCTTGTCGTACCAGATGCTCTTTCCAGATGAATGGCTAGCTGCGTTCTCATAGCATCGAGAGTACCACCAGCGCCCTACTCGGGACACCATATTGGTGATACCCTCATCTGCATTTGAACTCTGATCTCGCATCATTTCTGCTAGGCTGGGCTGATCCTTGGGTTTCTTTTTCTTGATATCGGCTGAGCCTTTGCATTGAGAGTTATCGTCGGAGGAGGTGATTGAACTTGCCACCGGGACACCAACACGGGCAGCTTTGATCGTTGAAAAGCCACTCTTTCCCAAGAGACGAACAATTAGATCGGCTGTAGACGCTAGATTGGTTTCTGGCGATGTTCCGTTCATGCGTTCTTTGAGCTGACGAATGGCCCGGCGCCCGCGATTGCCCATATTATTGAGATCGACATCAAGAATAGATAATTCAAGATATCCACCCGGCTTGAGCACGCGACGGGCTTCAGACAAGACGTTCTGATAATGCGCCTCTGTGGCTGCAGCTGGGAATCGATAAACAACGCAGTTGAAAGTTTGCGGCTCAAAGGGGAACTCGTCAAGATGAGAAACATATTGTACTTGATGATGGTTGGGCGGGCTCAAGGGATAGCGAGATGGAGAGCTCGGTACTTCGGCAGGTAAAGGAGCACGTGGGGATAGGTTGAAGAAGCTGGCAGCTGAATAGGTTTCCGCAGCATAAAATGACCAGTCATCGTTACCAAGTCCATCGATAACGAGAACTTGGGGGCGTTCAAGGGACTCTTGGCCCCGCACCAGTCCATGGCGAATGTCGCTAAAGAGAACTTGACCAAAAGTAAGCCATTTACTAACGGTCATAGATCCTACACGAAGATTCACTTGAGCCAGAGGTGTTCCTTCTTCTGAAGAGTTGGATGAGCTCGACTGCCTAGACCTGTGAGAAGAAACAGTGCTGTGACGAGTCGTCTCAGCGGCGCTAGGCTTCCTTGAATGTCCGCCCTGATATTGCTCTGCGTCTTCCGGCACCGGTGAGGGTACGGTAGGACTGGGATGAGGCTGAAAGGCTTTCCGAATTCTCTCAGTCATATCAGCGCTATAGGAAGTGGAAGCTGTTGGAGCATCTGAGAGAGTCGACAGTTTGCGGCTATCAGTGACGATTGTTGGAGACTCGAGAGACTTTTCCTTCAATAGCTTCATTTGATATGTTTCGAGATGAAAAGGAACGCCCTTAGAAGATGTAGTCGACTGTCGATCTTTCACAGTTTCTTCCCCCAGAAGATCATCATACTCATCCCAAACCTCATCTTCTGCAGGTGGGTCATCAGGCTTTGGGATAACAGCGGTCGCCTCTACATAGCTGTAGACACAAGATTCAGTCGAACTGGTACAGTCCGAATTCTTTCGAGGAGAAAATGCCAAGAACTCTTGTGTAGCTGGAGGACCAGGAGATCTGTGTGATCTAGGCTCGCTAAAGAAGGAAAATTCTGTCCCCGCGTCGGTGGTTGAGCCTTCACCGCTTGCATCCGGAATGGGTGTGGATGGCTTGGAAAAATTAGGCACTCTGGTGTTCATGCCTAAACCACGTGTGGGAGGTATATGCAAAGCCAGCGGCTGATTTGACCCAAACGGACGTGAGAAGCTACGAGGGGAAGCCGGCTCTGGACGGTTGCTCACCACATGGGGGATTCTTCCTACTTGTGGTAGTCGACTGGGCCTTCCAGAGCTCAGCGTCACAGCAACAGGAACTTCTCCTTCAATTTGTGGAAGAGTGGGTTCGAGTACCATGGCCTGAAGTTCCTGGCCAGGTAAAGAATGCTGCGGTATGATGTTTGCTGGAGGCTGCAACTGCGATATGATGGGAGACTGCCCTTCCGCTGCCTGCAGCTCGGGGGTACCTATCTTGGCAGGCGAGCGCGAGTACGCGTCAGCTTCCCGTAGAATCTCCCGTAGGTCAACAGGTTCTTGTTCAGGTGAGTCCATTATAGTATAAAAAGCCACAGGCTTCTTCTCCACAGGCTGAACAGTGACTGCAACTGTCTCACTTGTTTTTCTCGGCTTGGGCTGAGCGTTTGATCTACTAAAGAAATTCCACTTTTTTGGAGATCGAGGCTTCTTCTGAAGTTTTTTGGGTGCTGTTTGGGCATTGCTCAACTCATGAGATGGTCCCTGCTGGATATTAAATATAGAAGACTCATCAGACATGATGCTGGTATCAAAGCTAGTCATTGGCGATGAAATTGCCCCACTGGTATTTATCGGTTGTGGCAGTTGTAAAGGATTGTCCGGAAACGACTTCAGTCGTTGAATTGATCGCCGGAATGCCAATGTAGATCCCATGGTCACGCTACTGGTATCGGTGCTATCAGATGGTCTCCGAGCATTAGAAGATCCACGAGGGATGGCCGAAGGCCAGAGAGATGTTCTTGGCACATCTTTTGAAGCAGAAGACATGGTAGAAGCTGCTACCGAATCAATGCTTGGACGTTCGTTTGTTGATAAACTCAGGTTGCTATCTGACCTAATGAGCTCGGCACTGGCGTTTCGATTTTCAACGATAGCTCCTCCTGAAATAATAACAGGATTGATGCGGTCAGCCAGGAAGGAATCACCGCTGACAAGGCTCTCGTTCGATATTTGAGGATTGGGAATGATTCCACTCCGTCGTCGAAGAGCACCACCGATTCGTCCGTACCCTTCGTGACCTGTGCCAGCCGCTGGGCCCTTTCTAGATACTTTCTGTTTCTCCTTTTTCTCTCTATCATTTGTTGCGCTCTCAGAAGCAGATTTTTTGCGCCCAAAGAATGGAAATCGAGAACCGGAAGCCTTGGCAGTCGAGGTCGATGTATCGGTTGGCTTGACTATGCCAGACACGCTAAGCTTTCTCCGACCCGTCAACCTACTTGGTGGGATAGGTTGCTCAGACGTGAGGAGATTTGATGTCGAGGCACTCCTATTGGCTTGCGAAATTGGAGGCTGAGATGGGTGAGCAATTGAAGACTCACTATCACGCCTCTCCATATTGGCTGCCCGGAGTGCTAAAGTACTTTGAATGACGGGGATCGGGGTGAACAGCTGGGACTTGAGGTCAGCAGTTCCATCCCGGCTTGGTCGGCGTGGCGGCATAGCTTGAGGAGATGGCGACTGATGACTGCGAGGTGAGAGACTGGACTTTGCTGGGGGCGACATCTCCATGGGCCGAGCTCTCTGTTGGAGATGCTGCCTGGGAGAAAGCTCTTCATCATCTTGGTTCGTACGGAACCTCTGGGAAGATTTTCGTGGCGGTGGGCTTTGTGGAGGCGCTCCCAGAATTTTTCCACCTTTCCTCTCCTTTTTTGGATTAACCACACTCCCTTTAACTGTAGAACTTGACGATGAAGAAGTCAGTGATTCTCTGACTGCAGCTAGGCCATGAGGGTCAACGCTTATTAAGTCCACTTCATTTGATATACTCCCAGTTCTTCGCCTAGTCACAGGTGGGCGAGTAAAAGCAGGACTGTGTTGCCGGGTCTTAGTCAGAGGGAAGCCTCGACTAGGAACAAAAAGACCGGGAGACTGCGAAGATATTGAAGTTGGGGTAGTGTCACGGCTATATGGTCCTGGACCAGGAGATGCCGAGAATCTTGTCGAAGGACTGCCGCTGATGGCACTGACCTGGCTGCTGTTAGCAGAGAAGAGCAAGCTCCCAGGTGTTGGCGGTGGTAGATCATGTGTAGCCAGGCGATAAGGCATATCCGCGATCTGCCTGTTCAAGACATTGTGCACTCGATCGTGGTGGCGATATCGATCTAGCTCAGGATATATCACCGGAGATTGGCCAACCGGCTTGGAGACGTTTGATGACTCCTCGTTATAAACACTGCTGGAGCTTATGATCACACCTGGATCAAGCTGGATTCCAAGTGCCGGATCTATTATAACCTGTGACCGGCGCTTGGGAGAACTTGAGCCAAGGTTGGTAGAATCACTAAGCAAGCTGGCGGCATCGGGTGACAGAGAAGGATTCTTCCGTCTCGGAACATTCTGTCCCAACCTTGAGCCACTATCGAATGACCGACTAGAAGAGGATGAGCCTGATTCAGTTTGCGTGTGGGACCGAGAGTGGCCAGAGGAGCTCGTTGCTGAGCCCCATGACTTTGATTGCCGGTCCGAAGCAGGCTTTGGGGTAGGCTTTTGGGTAGCAGAAGTAGCAGAGGGACGGCGTGCTGAAGACGGGAGAGGGACCCGGCTGGCCCCGCGGGACTGCGATTGATCCTGCTTTGCTATCTTTGATGTGTCTGTTTCTCTTTCGATCGCCCGGGAAGTAGATTTTGGGATGCCGCTCAGCATTCTCGAGTCTTCAGTTCGTCTTCGAAAGCCATCGGTGGGCTTGGCCGGTAGTCCGTATCCCGCCTTGGGGGATGCCATACTGTTCCAACCTCGTGGGATATTTGTAGTATTCCAAACATGCCTTTTATGATATATAGAGACGCATATTTCGCCCAAAGATGTTTTCCTAAAAGCTGAAGCTTGCTCTGCGTTCAAATTAGCAGATGCAACGTAACTATGAAGTACAAAGTAGAATATGTGTTGGTAACAGCAACCCAGGTTAAACTCGACTCATCAGCAACTAATTAGCGAAAAAGAACTTACCCAAGCTCAGACCAGCGCCTCTTCCTTCAATATACTTTTGTTCTCTCTATTTTCTCCCGCTGATATTAACAGCAGTCGGTATACAATAGAGCACAACTAGGCGGGCTAGGACAAGCTCTTGGTGAACAGCTTCAGGGCAGAGAAAGAAGCTTCTGCCAAGACTTTGATAAAGCGAGCGTGTGTGGCTAATTCGAGAACAAATGAAGAGAAGAAAAAAAAGAAATTATTCTGCACGGAAAGGGAACAATGTAACGATGGAGTGCCGGTAGTATAAAAGAAACCGGCAGACTGAGTGAGAGGACCGGAGGAGTGGAGACGCAGCCCGAGACGGGAATAAGCTGACTAGGGATGGAGTAGCTTAGTGCTGCTTAAAGCGCTTGTGAATAGGTAAAATTGACTATAGCAGGCCAGAGGGCACTTTGCTGGTAGCAATCAACAGGGGGATGTTAGGCTTGGGAAGGATTTCGCCAGCTAGGAATCGATTGGCTACTTGTGCGAATACAGGGCGTGGCAAAGAGGTGTGGAGTGGCGAAACGAGGTCCAGCTTGCACAGGCGATACACCAACGAGAAGTCGTTGTGAGAGGACCACGAGAGCGGGGGCTCTGGTGGATGAGGCTGCTTGGAGTGGATGAAGAAAAACGCAGTCTTTGTAAACGCGAGCATTGGCATCTTGTGGGCTGCATGCCTATTTAGGCCTTGAAGGCCTCCGGATGGAGCATCGTGAGTGGTCGGCTGCAGCCGCGACCACAAGTACTTGGAAAGCCTTAGGGCGTCACTGGTGGCCCATTCTGCCCTCCCCACTGCAAGATGGCAAGCTCTGACTGACCATGCGCAGAGCAGAGAAAATGATATCCTGCGGGCTTGGGCGGCGGTCAATTGTGGCCGATCGGAGGCAGTGCGATGACCATGCACTGGCAAGTCGTCCAGACCAGGGTCCCCAGAAGCTTTGGGGAGATCAGTGGCACTGCGCTTCTGCTGGAGCTGCGCCGCATGCGCATGAAAACGCGGCCTGGGATGCCATCGTCCTATTGCATGCCGCCAGAGGCCGGCCGGGCAGAGCGAGGCGGCGATTGGACGCAGGGCCTGGCAGCAAATGGGCGAGCGGCGTCTGTTCCTGGCAGTCCAAGCACCAAAATCCTCAACATAGCGCCCGAGGCGGTGGGGCACCGAGGGTCTGAGGGTCTGGCAGGCCTCTCCGTTGAAGATGAAAGGCTACCGTGGTTCCTGATGGTGCCAGGCGGAGAAGACTAGGTCGACAGGGCCACGGTGCAGCAAGAAAGGCTCATTGGCGCGCGGCGTCAAATTCGCGTTGCAATTGGCCTGGTCGAGGCTTGCATCGCATGAAGTACCACGAGCGCTATTGCCCAGCAGCAACACACTGGCCACATGGTCCCTCTCTATCTTGGTCTGGCCGATCAAGACCAAGGTTGATTTCATGCCATCGTCAGTCGCTATCGTCATCACCAAGAAGGAGAAGAGAGCTGAGGATGAGTTGGCAGCCGGGGCAGTGATCGTTTCTCTCTCCACGTCCTAACCCTTTCCTGTCTTTTCTTGCCCATGGGCGTGGTCGCCGACCTTTACCGGCCGCTTACGCCCGTTTGGGAACAGGCATCAGCCACAGCCGAGTGTTGTGCTCTGTCGCTTGCTAGAGGTCAAGAAGCCATATGCATGTCTCAGACATATCTTGCCTGCATGTCTCATTTACGTCGACTCCGACAGGTCGATCCAGAGAAAGAGGTGTCTGCATGTCTCAGCATTCCGCACGATCTGCGTCGTTAGCTTATACCCTTTCTCGTACTGGGCAGCCATCAGTGGTGGGCGTCAAATTTTGCAGACATGGATGGTGAGAGAGATGGTGAGGGCCAGAGAGAGATGGGTGTGTAGGTACTAAGGCAGGGCCTTGGATGTGTTGCCTCAGGTACCACCAGTTGATACCTTCAAACAAGGTAGACGGGCAAGATTAGCAGGTGCAAGCAGTGCTATAGCGGTACATACGCTGAGGTATTACTCCGCAACTTTCAACTTTTCTCTCATCTTGTGCTTTTGCTCGTTGCTCGCAAGCGACTTCCACATGTCAATACCCCGAGTATACCTCTGTCTATCCATAACATCTGCCCCGCATAGATCCATCTCCCTCCATCTCGCGCCGTCTTTTTCTGCCATCTTTGTTCTCAAATCTCTTGCTCAAGGCCTGTAATACGCTTGTCTGCCTTGGTCCCTAGTGCAAATACAGGTAGATGGGCCATACCCAAGTTCCCTAGTGCGCTGTTTACCCACTTCGATGTCTAACGATCGCAGCGGATGGATATCTGCTGAATCCTCTCAGTGGTCAGTTAGGCCCCCGTCCCGACAAGCAAATGCTACTTGTGCTAATTCTATGTCCTTGCATACACATGTCTCTCTCCTCTCGCTTCCAAAGCATCGCTGGGCACGGGCAAGAGTCACCCCGCTGCCCGAGCAAAGACGCCACCAGCTCGATATTAACATGTGCCCGGTGTAGCACTGAATCCTACGCCCGTATCCAACGACGGTCTCTTCAAGCGGACGCCTGGGCGGACAGATGTCGGCCATTATTCACCTTTGGAGGGTGCTCCCGCATGGGCCTCTCCTGCATCTCTCATCTGCATGTAACCAGCTGGGGGACATTGGTAGATCATCATGCATTGTAGCCACACGCAACGCTCTGTGTTTTCGACCAGGCCTTCGGCGGAAGGGGAAATTAGGCTGGTGATGGCCACAGAGCACTGGGCCTGGCAATATTTTCTCTCTCTCTCATCATTTCCGGCTTCATCACACGGTGACAGTGCTCGCGTTACAGGTAATACCGGGTGAAGCCAGCCGCAAATTGTCGCACCACTACTATCACACCGCGGAAGCCAAATAGCCAGGGGTCTAACGCCTCAAGTGGGCTCGCAAAGTCCCAGCTCTGGAGGCTCACTTGCCCACTTTCTATTCCTGAACCCAGGTCCCGCTACGGAGTACTTTTGGGGAAGCCAGGAACGACGATTCGTCAATATTCTGAGATGGCGGCTGCCTCTCTGCTTTGATTGGCCTCTATTTTGAGATTTTCTCCCAATCACATTTCTTCAACTATTTCGACCCCATGCTATCCCCTGCTAGCTAGGACCCCCCGATAGCTAGAACGCCTTGTTCCATATCGCTAATTTGTACCTACATAGCAAACAAACAACCCCAGCATGATAATTACACTATGCTCAGCTGGATAGCTTTCGCGGAATACACGACTCGATATCAATCGCTATCATAAAAATGCTGACAGATATTCTTAATAATTTGGATAGCTGAATTTGCCAAGCTAGTCTGCTCAATGCGTACGTCGCTATCTAGGGAGTAGTAGTATCTTGATTGTTTGCCCCTGCAAGGCAGACAGTAGTAACTGCAAGGTCTACTCCATATTACACCCTACCTCATAAGGAATCAAAATCAGAGTCATCTGAATACAAATGACAATAATAGCAACAGCAGGCCTTGATCCGACCCCAACATGACGCTAGACAATACGGCAGATACCGGAATTGTCAGCGTATTGGGATGACAAGGCCGTGCTCCGTTGACCCAACAGCTCGGGGAACATAACGGAGCTGAACACCACATCCCTTGGCATTGGAAGCTAGTGGCGACAGGATGTGTTAGTATGTCCAAGTCTATCAATTGCCGACTTTCGCTGACGCAGGGTTATTCATGCGGCCTGTTGGGTATCTCCTGGGACAAGAAAAAAAACATGCTCGAGCAGGACCAGCGATATCACGAAGTCGGATGGGAGGCAACCTATGCTAAGAATACCCTGCGCTGTCGTCAACGTGCATTGAAGTCCTGCAGCTGCTTCGCCACACATGGCCACAGTTGGAACAAAGTGAGGCTTGTGACGTGGCACGTCCTGCGGTGGCCGTTCCCGCAGTGGCTTCGGCTTTGTGGGGCTGGTGGCCTGTGGCTGGTTGCCAAATCGAATCGCCAGATCTGCGGTCGCCGCCGATGCCGTTTTTGCTGGCGGCACTTTGCTTCGCTGGCCTGTGGCGTGGTATTTTCTTTGTTTTTCTTCTTTCTTCTTTGCCCACATATGGATGGTGATGTATGAACACGTCGTCAGGCTTTTTCGTCTTAACTTTTGCCTTTTCCGGAGGTCAGTCGGGCTCATGACCCGAGTTCTTTGTACCTCCGGCCGGGCCCGAGACTTGATAACACTCCCCTTTAGTCGGCTTAGCAAGGCATAATATCGGCAGGTAAAAGCACAGCTACGTACCGAACGGGCATATACTTCTGCTGCTACTATGTAGGTAGTGTGGATGGAGTACAGCAGGCTGCTATTGAAACCAAGAAAGAAAATCCCGGGGCAAGAGTAGCGAACCAAGTCACGTCCCTTCTCTTTCCACAGCTTCACACCCTATCTGCCCATCTGCCCATATCAAAATGTGTGCAAGACGCCAGGCAAGGACCCCATCTCGTTTAGCCCAGCAAGGGTTTCAGGACCGTCATTGGTTCCCGAATTTGAAGGTCTCCAAGTAACGTGACGGAAGGGTGGCCCCGAGGTGCATCAGTCTCGAATGCCGTCCAACCACTCCAGCTCTTCAGCGCTGAATCATGCTACCGATGGCCCTGCACGTGGGGAGCAAGCCTGGTATGTTGGCTCGCCGAGGTGAAAATTTCTGCTCCGTCTCACCTCCAAAAGCGATGACCGATGACCGCCGCTAGACTTGGCTCCTTGGTGTGATTGTTGGTTGGAGCGCTTGATTTACGGCACAAGTGGGAGCAGACACGGGAAGCCGTTTATTATTCAAACTGCGGGATTAGCGCGCTGGTCCTTTCACAGTCTTCAAACGGATCTTTTGTCCTGTTAGCCCATTCATATGACATATCAACTGGGCGGCGAGCTCGAAGGGGTTGCCCATTCCATCGAGTGATTGGCCTCTATTTTGATTTAACGCAGTGGCTGATATCTGACTACATGCTGAACTAAGCCATTCTTTGTCTTTGCTGCATATTTTCTAGCAGACTTCGTTTTTGTTGTTGTGTTGTTGGATGTGTCGTCTCAGACATCAGCTTGGTCTGTTCTAACATTGGATAAACACTCTTCCTTAGCCTGCAGAGAAGGATCTAATAAGAGCTCGAATATAGCAGGTGTGCACGGAATTCTCTTCATTTTTCTCTCAGTGGAGAGCGATACACGCATCGCTGAAGACGAATCACTGTCGTATCGTCCCTACAACCTCAAGTCAAGTAGCTCAGCTGAAGAGAAACATCTGGCATCCCCTCATTTCACTTTTTCATTGCTTTTAAACGCTTTGACGTTCTCCCGAGAATATCCACCTCAGCCTACAGATATACTTATAGTAACATCTCCAAAGTAGAAGCTCGCCAAGACCTCATCATCGCTATTAATCCTCTGTCAAGCCCACTATCGGATGGTAGTGCTAGAAGCCACTACTGAATCCTTCAACCTATATTCCCCGGGCGCGTAAGCATTCTCTTTTCACTGGGGGGAAAAATGATTATTCATAAAAACAACGACCCATAAAGCAAATACTAGCTTCAACACTAGAATTGGCTCCCGTATAAAGTAGCGCTATGAAGCAGTACCATCCTGCACGGGTATACACAGCGATATACTTGCACATAACGTTATCAAGACGACACATCACATTTAGAGCAAATGCAAAAAATTAAGATGGCGTGCTTAACTACCCGTCACGGACAAATTCCCCTTACCCCTTGTCCACCCGTTGTCCACCCGTCGAGGCCATCTCATTTCGCTATATTTCTCGCTCTTTCTCCTCTCCTTTAAGCGGGGAAAAGCGATGTGATATGTGTGATATGAGCTAGGATGTGGACATATAGCGGAGATCACGGGGTTTTAGTAAAATGTGATTGTGATTGATAAAGATCTTTGCACATGGAATTTTTTTCCTCGTTGCGGATAAGGGAGGAGGATATCTCATACTTGTGATAATCATATGTGCGCGTTTTTATCACACCCTTTGGTATAAAATTACTGCGTTCTTTTTCTGTAAGCTTGTGAAAAGACAAAGTCATCACATTGCTGTTGGTTGAAGCCGTATTGAAGCGTGATGAGAGGGGCCTTTTATGGATTGTGATTTGCAAAAGTATCTTTTGTATAGATTAAAAAATTGTACTTTGCTAATGAAAGGGTAATGATGGATATTTAGAGCGGTTCATCTATATAGGAAGCTGGCGGATGAGATGAGCTTTGTTTGGACCCTGAAGCTTATTAACCTCTTTGGCATTAGTACCTGGGTAGACAGTTACTTCGTGCATTGTTAGCATCTGGGCCAGCATCATTTCATTTTACGAGGCTCATAGTACAGTACGGGCCAGCTTGTTCGAAGACAAAGTCCCATATTCACATACGCTGACCAACAAGCTGGTATGGACAGGCGTTTGCAACTCACACAGAGCCGTAACAGACGGCAGAAGCAGCATCATCAGCACAGCAAATGCAGCAATCTTGTCAAAACCCAAAAACGCCGTTTTTGCCTCTTATTAGAAAAAGCGCTTTCGTATGATACACATGCCATTTCATCCCATTCCAGATTCTGTTCCCCTTTCCATTCCCTTCCAGACGTTCTCATTATAAACCTAAATCTCCAGGAAATATTTTTTCTTTTTCACCATTCTTAAGCTTCAGCCCAGCTAAATCAATATCTTTGCCGGTCGTCTTCCAACTTGAGTAGCTCCTCACCATGTATCTCTCCAGCTGACCAACTTACGACGCAGCAAATCTGGCAGCTCGCTTCTCGGCCTTGGCCTTCTCAGCAGGATCTTCTATGATGCTGCCGAACTTGGGCTTGCCCGAGGCATTGCCACCCTGGTTCTTGTTGTTGCGGCCGCTGCGCCTCTCGTTGGCAGAAGGTCCCTTGCGGTCCTGGCTGCGTCGCTTACCGGGCCTATTGCCATCGCCCTCATTTCGGCCGCGGCCACGCTTAAGCGATCTCTCAGGCAGAGCTGCGTCCAATCCGGTGGCCAATTCCTTATCATTGATGCCAAACCGCTTGGCTCGCTCGGCCAGTTTCTTGGTCTCGTCGTCGAGCTCGACGCCGAAGCGCTTGGCTCGCTCGACGCGCTTCTTGAGCTCCTCGTCGGCGGTGCTGGACGAGAGGCCAATGGCGAAAGACGGGGCGGGCTCCTTGGCCTCTTCCTCGGCAGCAGGCGCTTCTCCTTCGGCGGGCTTTGTCTCTTCCCCCTTCTCTTCTGTGGCTGCCGCAGCGGCGGGAGCTTCGGCGGGCGTCTCTACGGGCTTCTCTGCTGCCTTTGCCTTTTCAGGTTTTGAGGCGGCCGGCGCGGCAGTAGCTTCGTCATCGCTGTAGTTGATTTCGTCCTCTTTGTTCTCGGCTATGCAGTCCAACGTTAGCGTCGCTTTCCTATCGAAAGGCCGAGCGCGACAAAGTCGTCGCCAATCAGATGTGAAATGTGAATTTTGTGAAAGAAAATGCGCAGTCGCTACATACCAGGCTTGCTGTCATCTGCCGACGCGGTGGCATCCTTCTTGTCGGCCTCCTGCAGGCGCGCAATGAGATCGGCCTTGTTGCCGGTCTGCGACAGCTTCTTCTCGGCCAGAAGCTTCTTCAGCTCCGGCACCTTGAGGGATGCGTAGTCGGACATTTTGAAAGAAAAAGGCGATGAAAAATTGGGTCGAGATGAAAGGAATGGCGCGCAGTTGCGGTGACGAAATTAAATTGAGCTAAAGGGAGCGGAAGAAGAAGCAGGGCTACCAGGTAGGCGGCAGGAGTAGCAGTAAAGTAGGAGCGGTATTCGAAGAAAAGGGTGAATAAATAGGGGGGAAGACGCGCAAACGTTACGGGCGCATATAATTGACGGTGAATCAAGAGGATGCAAATGCGCGAGAAGAGAGAAAATGGGCGTTGGATGAATGAAGTGACGGGTTTGTGAAAGAAACGAGCAAGAGAGACAGACGCGGTAGATGGCGGCGATCCGGGCCGCTATTACGAGATGCGATGCACCAGCCCGTTGAGCTACAGCTGTGCAAAGAGGCTGACAGGAATGCGCACGGACCACGTAAGCCTTGAAGAGCTCTAAAAGCTATCCGCTAAATTCTGTATCGCCAGAATGGAAAGCATAGCAGGTAATGCTATTCTTCTACTACTAATGTGTTTATATGTGCCCGATTATTTAGTATCAAAAGCCTACTATTTACATAATAAACACGTATTCGAGAAAGCTAATGCTGCGATTTTCCGACTCCAATCTATTAGCGCCTGTATTATATCTGTGCTGTATTTGTCGAGGCCTTGTTTCTCTAACTACCCGGTAATCTTGTCAACTTTTCAACTGGCTCCGGATCATAAATAACAAGACAAAGAGATTTAAAAGCATCTGGGCACCATCTTTTTATCTCATGTTAAAGTGTTTGATAGAACGAGCAGCTGACCCGACGCTTTGATGTCACGCCATATCACCCAAACTTATCTTTGGTGGTCTTAGATATTTCTTATATGTGCCAACACTACACTGCAGCAACATGAAGCGACCAACCCAATGCATGACCAGGTGGCCAGGCTGAACAGTACTGGTGCCTATCGTAACTTGTGATAGGCAGCAATGTCAATTTTTATATCTCTCCAAGATGTAACTTACATACACTTCAGTGGAATGGAACCGCTCTTCATGTAACTTGTATTACTTATTCAGTTTGTAACCCACCTACTACCTATGGCACAGCCATTATGAAATGCTACTATTACACCACAATATCTTGTCTAGGAAATTGTACTATCGTATTAGGCCCTGGGTTCAATTGTTCTAGAGCCCAATGCCTGCCACAGCTTTGCGGAGCCGCTCTTTAGTCCAATCAATTCCACGCCAAGGCAGGGCTGCTGTATAGCCACTATGCAAGTGAGACGAGGCATGATATAAGACATATCAACAGGCAGATTTAGCCATATCAACCATTGCCTACCGGTGCCAGCTTAAGGCGACGTCCGTTCTGTGCTAACTGAGGTAGTTTACCATTGTAAGAGCTTTAACACCACTTCTGACTTCTCATTCATCTTTGTCTACCTAAGTATGCATTGAACATGAACGTCCACCAGACTCTGGAGAATATCAAGCAGTCCATTACCACCCAGACTGCTCAGACTGAAGAGGATGAGGATGATGACGAGGATGGCATGGCCAATCTGGCAACATATATGGCTAACCTGGCTACAAATACTTATTCGCCCTCAAAAAAGAATACTTCTCACAATCACATCTCCAAACATCGCGGCATCACTCACTCCCGTGGCGGTGTTCCCCTTTCTGTCAAGCGTGGCCGCAACAAGCGCCGTAACTATCCCTCCCCTCGGAGATTCGACAAGGGCCAGATAACGACGAAGAAGCGCGTCAGGACTGTCTTTAACTACCCTCGACGCCTTGCTAAGCATCCCTTGGATACAGTTCATAGACATCCGAATTGTGTACGAACGTGTTGCTCTAAACGAATTTGCTTCGCCTGTGGGCACTTTGAGTGGGAAGGATCAGCTCAAGAATGTAATTCGAAGCGCAGAACCGCAGCAAAACCGCCAAGATTTAGAGCTGATCCCTCTTTTTGTGCCAAGATGGGTCACAATCCTGCTACTTGTAGGAAGCGCAGCAACCGGCATCTTGATCACATAGCAGATCGAGAATGTACCTTCTGTAGCCGGCTTTCCTCAAGATTAGGACATGTGTATTCATCATTTTTGGTCTTGCAAGGTGATTATTCAACTACCACGGGTATTATGCGCCGGTGTGAAGATCTCAATTGTTGCCTACCGTTTGACCACCCTACGCCTCACCTGTATAGACTTTACTGCCTTAACTGCGATTGCGTTCTACCATTTAAGCACAAGTCTTACCACAGGTATTGGCGATCTCGTCCTCAGATAGAGAATGAGTTATGGCAGCCCCTATATCATAAATATCAGAACGCTTGCAGCGAGCCTAATTGCATCTTGCCACAGCGGTACCAGTTGAATCATGAATACTGGCAAGGATGTCAAATTCCAAAATGCTTCCTCTGCCGGAGTCTCAAGGAGCAGAATATCACACCAAGGGTATCAAAGGAGGCTCATCAATGGCTATATGAGCGTAAAGAAAAAAAAGCAGAATTCGATCGGTGGCTCAATGATATGGTATTTAGAGATATGGACAGTTTACAAGCTGCAAATGGGACTCAAGCTAGCGTGAGAAAGCTATCAACAAAGAGGATGCCTATAGATACCACTGCCAATATAGCTGCGCTACAGTCTGCACCAGTTTCCTATTCAAAGCTGAAACCCTCACGCCAACAAATCCGCCTATTAGAGATTTATCCTGGCACGGACATGATGGAAATCCAAGGCTTGTTTCATTGTGTGGATTTATCAAATTGTCCAGAATACATAGCACTTTCTTACACATGGGGCGAAGATGCGAACCACCGTGAGATTACGGTCAATGGCAACAAGTTGCCCGTTCGAGATAACCTGTGGCGGTTCCTTCATCTACAAAGCAGCTCTATATCTGAGCCCAAACTCTTTTGGATTGATGCCATCTGCATCAATCAATCGGATATTTGCGAGCGCAACCATCAAGTTGGTATGATGAGGCAGATATATACAAATGCCGCGGAAGTATATATTTGGCTCGGGCAAGAAGCTGATGATAGTGCCGTCGCGATGGACTTTTTTACCAGAAAGGTGCCTAAGGAACTCAGGCCGAAAGGAAGATGGATCTGGTCTAAGAAGGAAGGGAGAGCCATCTCGAAACTGTTCAAGAGGCCATATTGGGGGCGGATGTGGATTATTCAGGAAGTCATCAGTGCGGGATATATCACTGTGTGGTGCGGTACGGGGAGTTTTGAATGGGCACTCGTTGAGAAGCTCTATTGGAAGCTGAGCGTTCTTAAATCTAGAAGCTGGCTTTATCGTTGCGCGTATGCGAATCGGGTATTTAAAAGCTCAGCCTGCGTCATCGTTTGGGAGAGAGCACATTGGAGGCACCCAGACACTCCAACGCCGAGCCTTCAGAAACTGATTGAGGTTTTCCATCGCTGGCAATGTGCTGATCCAAAGGATAAAGTGTATGCTTTGGTCGGTATGGCTAGTCGAGAAACAGCCGTCATACCCGACTACTCTAAATCAACAGAAGAAATATTTTATGACGTGCTAGAGAAAATACCCCAAGTTAAGGCACGTTTTCGCAATAAGCTTTGGAAAATTCTGGGTCATCGCGACTGTATCTGATATATGAGGTAGATGAAGGCTGGCTATATAATTTGAACGGTAAATCGCCGCTTCCTATTACTACATACTCTTGCACTCAAGGGCTATACTTTGCTTCAACAGAATCATACAAAATGCCATCAATTTCCAAGGAGAATTTCATTAGTGCGCCGTCAAGTGTCATAACCAACTTCAATGGAAGTGAATAGCTAAAGAATGCGTCAATATCATTACTTAAGTATTGGGGGGGGAGTGCTGAGATTAGGCTTACTATATTTGATGACGTTTGTCTTCCGACGTGGCCATAATTAGCTAATGTTTAATGAATTCGTAGACTCATAACTCACTAATACTTTTCTTAAACAGGTGTTTTGGCACTTTGGAGAGGTTGCAGACCAATTTGCAATTGACGCGGAAAGTCTCGTTTGCTGAGGGATATTGAGGCGCTGTTCTGAATGGCCCAGTCAATAACTCAATCAATAATCCAAGAAGTTGCTTGTACGTACTCCTCTTGAGATTCATAAAACTTGCTGTATGACCAAAGATATCCTGAATCGAAGTCGTCTTGAGTAAAGGTGCTGTAAAGCGTGAATGGAATCCGAATACTCTTTGAAAGGTTATCTCCTCTATGTATATACCACATCATCTGCATTCTAATTAGTAAGGCCAAGTGTGTATTAACAAAGGTATTACTTTTTCCGTTAGAATCCGGTCATCGATCGACTCCTCAAAGGGTCTTCCCCGGTCTTCAATTTCATCATAGTCATCCCAAACTTTGGTACCATAATGGCGAGTAGATGAGAAACTTGTAACAGTTGTCTCGCTTGACATTCTAGAAAGCGCGGCGCCCCTAATTTGCGTAATTAGAAACCCATTTTCTCTGAGATTATTCGTGACTTACTTGGCAATTGCAGCCCAGGCATCGGGCGGCTGTAAAACTTCAATATTCGAATATGTGTTTGTGATTCGTTTCATCAAATATCGATTGCTACCAAAACCGCCAACCAGGAAAATATACTGTAAGCAGTTAGATTTGTCCCTTTTCGTGGTTGATACCAAGTGTGATGTCAGACCTTTGGCCCTTGCCCTCCCTTTTTGATCTTGACACGTTCAACTTGTTCGTCAACTAGCTTAAGAATGTCGTCAATAACAGGATTGAATATGTCCATCAAGTCCTCCCTAGCGAAATGTGAGCATTGTCAGCCATTCTAGGAAGCGATTCGTTCACGTACTTGACCATTGTCCACGTATTCGACTCCAGGCCGCGGTCAGGGTTATCTGCAAGCCTTGCCGGGTAAAAATTAACGTAAAACTCATCATCATCAAAGCAGTCATCATCGGAATCTCCCTTAAACCCCTTCTTAATTTCTTTCTCAAATAATGATGATGCCATCTGGAAACCTTTGCTTGAGTGCAACGCGCTCCATTGCTCTTCGCCAACAAGCTCTTTGACAGTGCATTCAAAACGCTTGTTCAGATGGAGAGATCCGGCCATACCGCCTATAGTGTGCCCAATATTAGCCTGGGATTAAACCTTGTAGAACGCTGCTCGAATAGATAAATCTCTAACCTGTGCCTGGAACCACTTCTTTAACTTGCAGCTTGGGACTGGTAGTCTCGACTTCATAAGATACTAAATCAACTGTACCACCACCAGCATCGCAAACAACAAAGACATCACCAGAATTGAGAGCAACTTTAAGCTTCTTAGTTGTCCATAATGCTGCAGCTTCAGGTTCCTTAATCAGCTGAACTGGAGTAAGTCCCGCCATCTCAGCGGCCTGTAGACGAAGAGTATATATATAAGCATATAATCTTATTATGGAGTTAATTACCTAGGGCGTACCTTTAATGTAGCATGTTTAGCAGCATCAGACCATACAGCCGGTACTATAAGCATTATTAGAAGAGAAGTGTATATACTCAAGTCGCTGTCATTAATATACCAGAAAATATATATTCCTTGCGGCACAACTGGACATAATCTTTAGGAAATTTTTTGGTAATCTCCTCAATCGCATGGTTATGTATGGCGCCGATGAAATCGGCAGTAATCTCAATAGGCGTTTTCGGTAGCTGTTGGAGTTCTTTTGTGATATTAATTCCGGGGACATATTCTGGCCTTGGCTGCGACAGATCAAGCAACAGTTTAAATCCAGATATGCTGTCAGCCTGGGGGTCTACACTCCCTCCCCAGACAAAATTCTGAGGATTTTGTTTGTCGTAGCAAATAACGGTGGGAATTTTTGGCACATCAGTGCCGTTAGCCCCTAATATCAAATTTTGAGAATTTTATCCAATTATGGCAGAGGCAAGGAACAGCTTACCCGGCCAGTTATCAATGGGAATAGGAGAACTGTCCCGTTGATCGGCAAAGCAGTAAGCAATGCCAGAGTAAGTGGTACCAAAGTCCACAGCAATAATGAGCCTATCGTCCATAATAGATAGATTTGGTTCTAGTTCAAGTATAGTTCTTAGGAAATAGCAACCTGCGGAGATGAGTGCTTCTTAATTTAGCTGAAATATTGCTTTTTATATCTTAAGTTTTGCACGCAGCTAAATTTATTAAATACAGAAAATTCGAAGCTGTAGACATTAAAATTCTCGATACATTCCAAAGAATGGCTTATCTGTAACCGTTTTCGACTCAACTTTAGTTTTCTACCATGTTAACTACGGGATCGCAATGGAGATGCTAGATGGCGTTCTCAACTGGAACGATACCCCTCTTACTCGTCAGTTATTAGCTTGTTTATATCAATAGCAGAATGCCGGAATGGGAAATTTATCACTACTTAAGAGTACATGCCAAAAGTATAAATTGCGATTTAGCTTTAGATATAGTTTAATATCCCTCTACACAATAAGTAGTGATTTGAATATTAGGTAAGGCTCCATCCTTTTTATGGCTAAAGAGGGGATTATATATTTCTAGTAAGTTGGTAGCGGAATGTCGTAGGCCGCCCGTAGGCCGCCACGGTAGGGGGCAGTGAAAAGAATGCCAACAGCGCTAAAGTTTGATAACGAAGCTTATTTGATAGCTGTCAAGTTGTTCTGAATATTCAACGAATGTGGTATGCTGTGCTCCAGAAACATAAGTTTGGCGATTAAGAAGCCGAGCTATAAATTGATAACTCTGCATCACATCACTAAGGCTCTATTTATTACTGGAGCCCTATTATTAAGATATACACATCATATCAGGCTTATAAACGACCCATGATTCCTTTTATCTCAAGCCGATGATCTTCTAGTAACTTTTATCATTATGCGTATCTAATGTCCGGATTATGCAATTGCTTTCTAGCACGTTGGAGGCCATCGGTGACTACGGTTTATAATTCTGGCTACCGCGAACCAAATAACGACAATTACTTTGATCCAACCAAAAACGTCAATCCAGTTGTAGCCTCGGAAGGAGAGTCTTCATCATCATCCAGAGCATATCAAGCTCGACGTCAACCCCAGAGAGCAGAGAATACAGAAAGAGAAGCTGCTGGCAAGATGACAAATTTGATACAGGCAATATCGTACGCCTTGTCATCACGGCAAACTAGGGAGCATTATCGGCTTACCGTCGATTGTGATCATTTAGCACATTCACTGGAGCAAGCTCATAGGGAGCTGCAACAGGCTCACGGTGAACTGCAACAAGCTAATAGTGAATTGCAGCAAGCCAATGACGAACTACACAGAGCTAATAGCGAGGTGCACCAACTCAAAGATTCGGTACATCACTGTCAAACTGAACTTCAAGCTTCTCAATGCGAAATCTTGAGGTTACAAGGCAAAGAGCGAAGCATGCGGGATTTTCTTATCGAAAATAGTCATAGCCAAATTGTTAGTGATAGAGACGTATGCGAGAGATTCACGCAACTCCGTCAGCGCATACAGAGGCTTGCTTCAAATAAAGCCTATATCATAGAAGGGTTCGAAAGCCTAACACTGAACGAAAGCTGGTTTGAACCCAGATATATCGAAGCTTTATGGGGCGCATCGCCAAAGCCAGGCCGATTGCTTATCTTGCGGAGCCTTATGTTCCAGTTTTTGAAAGACTGTGTTCTCGACAAGCTGCTTTTTGATATCAACGACGCAAATGCAAGCCAAACCTTTAGCATATTTGAGCATGTTATTAGCGATCGTGGCGGTAAGAAGTCTAGACTATGTCATTCTAGCAATTGACTGCGTTTTAAGCTAACGGATGAAAGTTAATCACGATATATTGGTAAACTGGAGATTATCTACATTCAAATGTGTCGAAGCTGCTGGGCTAGGTGGAAGTGATTTTGGCATCTTCATTGGAGATACCATGTTCAGCTTCTTTCAACGATTCATCTCTACGAAGGCGACGTCACAACAGATTGAGAAGTTGAGACATGGCTATAGAGAGCTTTGCAAAGAGGCATGCACCCTCCGACTCCTGATGCGCAATTCACTAGAACCATTCGAATGCTACGTTTCTCCAGGATATCAACTTAAGGGACTGGAAGATCGATATGAAGCGATTGGAGAAATATCTCACGTTTCGGGTACGACAGGCGAATTTGCGTTCCCAATCTTTGGAGCTCTTATTAAACACGCCAAGGTCCATGGAGAGAGTTCCAAGGTATTAGAGAAAGCTCAGTGTATCATGGCAGTACCGTCTACATGATAGGTTAAACTCAATATTTTGGCTTATTTACGTTACGGTATATAGTCCGTTGCAGTAAGACAGAAAGCATACAAAGGCTATGGTTTTGTTTTTGCAAAGGATCTCCATAATAAAACGGATTAGCGGGTAATATACCTGCCTATAACTGCAGATATTTTAATATATTCCTCTTTAATACGGGTAGAGGCTACAAACTAGCGCTTATGGTTCATCGATAAACGACAGTCATCCCTGACATGTACTTTAAATCGATTCACGAAATATTCTGTGATGTGCAGAAGAAGATCGAGAAAGATACCCAGATTCACAGATTCACAAGAATCTTCTGCAAGTTCTGGCTTTATCTAGAGACGTGTGAGTATTATACAATATTAGCCCCGTGTCGTATTAGTTTAGCTACTGACTGAATACGAGAATGGAGCCCAAGCAATACACTAAGCGTTTACTCTTTCGGAAAAGACATGTATCTTTTGAGCAGGGGGCAGCGAAGGCCAATATATTTATGTAGATGAAGATGATATCTAATAGGAGGATCTTCATGACTAGATGACTGGTAAGCTGCTCTACGTCAATGACATGGGTAGAGCTTGTCTATCTGTAGGAGTCGATGCAACTCTTTGTACTCCACTACCTAATGGTCATATCAGCGTTTGATGGTAGTATTAAGCAACTGAACACCCGCTCTCTGAAATAGACTTGGTATTTTACAAGCTGTCAGAGCATACGTTTAGGTCTATATGAGACCATAGCATGATAACTTCGTTAATTTGAATGATGTGCGCATAAGATCTTGGTTGCATTAGTGCCGTATCTTCAACGGCCGAGCTTTAGCGGCCACTACAGGCCCTGGAGCTCGCTACAGCTTCAACGGCCTACCCCACTGGAGCCATCTTTAGAGCCAAGACTTGGCTTCGCTGCACCGCACTAAGTGCGGCATTTGGACCAATTGCGGCAGCTCATCTCGCTGATCCCGGCATTGACCCCTTGGATCGATATATGGCCTTATCGAGTACGGCGCAGCAAAAAGTTAACACATGCAAAACGCATCAACGCCTCTTCTCGACTCAACTCGACGCGAGACTCTCGAAACTTTGGCTCCAGCGACTTCTCCTAGAGGATCCTAACAGGAGTACGAATCGCCGTTAGTTCCCGGTGGCCTGCAGCCCGAAGCCGAGGCCTGTTGGTTCAGTGGCGGCGTCGATATATAACACACTCCTTGGCCTTTGCCTTCACGATCCGCCATGCGATTTTTCTCTTCATGAAGATGCCAACCACGCGATACTAAGCGGACTTTGCTTCACGGCGCATTACTGAGAACCAATCCTAGTGTTTGATACTCAGCTTACATTCCCTTTCGAGCGCCCTTCAAGATGACACGACGCATTGTATGTTGGCCGCCACCCTGTTTGCTGGAATCCAAGAATCTGGACACTGACATGTCGCTTCAACCCCTAGGTTCGCACGCTCACCCAGCTGGGCGCCGTAGCGTTCCTTACCACTATTCTCATCTTCTTCCTCGACCGAAACTACAGGGTCCTTCCTAATGCCCTCCACAACTACATGCCATCCCACCACCCGGGTTTGGTGGTCACCGACATCACTATCACGACCTGCTCCAGCCTCAAGCCCTTTTCCTCCTGCGAACTGAACCCGACCGAGTGGCATCGCATCGAAAAAGATTTATATCTAGGAAAGGCGTGGACATCGAGTGCATACCTACACGTTCGCCGCAAGCACGAAGAGAACTTGACCGACGAAGACGAGGTTGTTGTCGGTGTCTCTGTGGGATCGCTGAATCCCGGAGACGTCTCCGACGACAGCGAGCACTGGGAACCGAGAGCTGGTGGCATATGGCTTAAGCGATCTAGAAATAAGAAATCAAGCGACTCAGATGCTGCTGTCACAGACGTGGACGTTGTTTTTGGCGATGACGCAACCGAGGCACGCGACGGCTGGGGCATTGTAGGAAGACCCTTACATCTCAATACCGGTTCAAACTTCCTCAGCGCCCACCTTACTGTGAAGAGAGGCGCGCATCGCGAGCTGAAGAAGCCGAAGCCTAGAATCCCCGACAATGGACGGTTCAAGATCATGCAAGTAGGAGACTTGCACCTTAGCACTGGCGTTGGTGAATGCCGAGAGGCTGTTCCTGATGGCTACAAGGGAGGCAAATGCGAGGCCGATCCTAGGACGCTTGATTTCCTCACCAAGATGCTTGATGAGGAGAAGCCCGACTTGGTCATCTTGAGCGGCGACCAAGTTAACGGCGATTCGGCCCCCGATGCCCCATCGGTATGATGCCCCCTTTCTCCTGGTTGAATCGATTAAACATGAAACTGACTTCGAACGAACAATAGGCTATTTACAAGTACGCTTCTCTCCTCATCGAGCGCAAAATCCCATATGCCGCCATCTTCGGCAACCACGACGACGAAAAGTCCATGTCGCGAGAGGCCCAAATGGCCTTGATGGAAACCCTACCTTACTCCCTATCACGAGCCGGCCCCGCAGACATCGACGGTGTCGGCAACTACTACATCGAAATCTTGGCTCGTGGCCACAACGACCACTCCGCCTTGACAATCTACCTCCTCGACACACATTCATACTCTCCCGACGAGCGCCATTTCCCAGGCTATGACTGGGTCAAACAAAATCAGATTGACTGGTTTAAAAAGACTCATGCGAGTCTGAAGAAGAATCACGATGGATATACCCATCGACACATGGATATTGCCTTTATACACATTCCCCTGATAGAATACGCGGATTGGGATAAGCCCCGCGTAGGAGAATGGAAAGAGGGCGTTACAGCACCCGTTTATAACACTGGATTCCATGATGCCCTCGTTGAGCAAGGGGTTGTCATGGTCAGCGCTGGACAGTAAGCAGCTTCTCTTCACTTCTTATCTTCACATATGTACTAACTTTTCTCAAGTGACCACGTCAACGACTACTGCTCCCTCTCCCGCCACGGCGACGAAACAAAATCCTTCCTCCCAGGCTGGGAAGAGAAACTCCCCCTCGAATCAGAAAAGAACCCCGAAGCCGAAGCCGCCAAGGTCCCCGCCATGTGGATGTGCTACTCCGGCGGCATTGGCTTCGGTGGCTACGCTGGCTACGACGGTTACATCCGCCGTCTGCGCATGTTCGAAGTCGACACCGAAGAGGCGCGCATCACGACGTGGAAGAGGGTCGAGTACGGCGATACACAGGCCCGCATCGATCAGCAGGTTCTTGTAGATGCCGGAAAGGCGTATTTTGCACCGCCGCCTCCACCTCCTGAAGAACAGCCGCAGCAGGAGCAGCCACAGGAACAACAGCAACAGCAGTAAGAGGGGTGAGAGTAAATGCGAGAAGCTATATATATATCGAAGATTATTACATCTTTTTATAGGATCCTTCTCATAAAGGATCACTGAAGAAAGTGACTGGTGTATTCCCGTCACTCGTTGGTTATGAGTGAGTATACTTATGAGCCTCTTTTTACAACTACAGATGATCGAGGCTCAGCCTTTGAATCAGGTGTATTGGATGTGACGATAACGTCATTTGACTTGGCGCTGGATATGGTTGGAGTTTGACGATGTATACGCTCAGTTAGTTGCAAGC
Source organism: Trichoderma evansii (assembly GCF_050947405.1). Classification (NCBI taxonomy): domain Eukaryota; kingdom Fungi; phylum Ascomycota; class Sordariomycetes; order Hypocreales; family Hypocreaceae; genus Trichoderma; species Trichoderma evansii. Next base: position 303,976 of record NW_028145196.1, on the reverse strand, counting down.
AAGTATAGTACGTATCTCCACACATTCAAATGATGTCAAATATTTATGTTTAGAAGACAAGATGTGATGTTATTCATTATATCTTATAATACGAATATGTTCATTATACAGCCTCTTACTCTAACTCCCAAACTCCAATACAACTTAAGTAAGATATATACCATTCAAGTCATGACAAGATTCCACGCCAAAATATAACAAACAGCCAACCCAAAAGAAGCAAAATGGAGAAGGCTGTGTTCATAAGCCAAAAATTCGTTCCTAACATCGCTAACTCGAGACGAAACAACTCGAAAGCAAACTCCTCGCTCAACTCATCAAATAAAAAGATAGCATACAAGCAACAAAGGTATAAAAGCATGAGAGGAGGCCAAAACGAGATTGGTGGGTATTAGCGCATAACCAGAAAACGCCACCAAAAAAAGATCAGAAAGATTGACCGAGACAGGGGTCGAACCTGCAACCTCCTGATGTACTTAATCGTAGTCAGACGCTCTGCCATTGAGCCACACGGCCTGTTTCTTGTTGTTGTCTCAAACACTGGAAAGCTCCATTATAGCGAGCAACAACAAGAAGCGCTCTCTTCGCCACCGAAATCAAAGTGTAACGAGAGAAGCCATTATAATGTCCCTCTCCTCTTCATCTCTCTCAAAAGGCCCATCAAGGCGAAAACTTTTTCATGTCGGCAGTCTTCGAAAAAGGGTTCATTCTCATACATCTCTCGTAGTTTTGAGGCTGTCTCAACAACCTCTTCCTCACGGTACAACTGAATCGCAGACTTTTTAATGCCCAGAGCGTCGAGATAGAGTTTTTCTGCTTCGGCAAAAGCGCGCTGGCGAGAGGCATCGCGAAGAACGGCCTCTTCTTTGGATTTATTTGCAGCGTAGTTTTCTCGAGTAATGGTAGCCATTGAGGTGGCCGTGTGGCGACGGCGGGCGCGGTGACGAAAAGCACGATTGCTGGTGCCTCCTTCGACAGATAATATTGATCTAGTATCATCTTCCTCGCCAAATGCATTAGCACGTAGACGACTGCTTAAGGCTAAATTCTCCATTGTGGTTGTATACAGCGGGTGGGCTTTGCCGAGTGAGACAGCCATGATATCCAAGGCTTTTTGATACTTGACTTTGGCGTCTTCGTAACGGCATCGTATATCGTCAATAACGGCGAGCTTTTGCAAAGCATCGGCAGTGTTGGGATGTTCTGCCCCAAGGGTTCTAGTTTTGATGTCGAGTGATTTCTTGTAGAGTGTCTCAGCCTCATCAATAGCATTGCTAGCCTTTGATACGTGTGCAAGCTCATCGAGAGCCTCAACGGTAAGAGGATGGCTCTGACCAAACATTCTCAGGTAAGAGATGTATACACGACGATAGAGCGCTTGAGCCTCTTCCATCTTCCCTAGCTGTTCCCACGTAGACGCGAGCTTTTGCACTGTACTCACAGTTGTCGCATCTGTAGGCCCAAGCTCTTCCTCCTGTGCATGTTCAATAATACCATATTGATCTTCCGCATAATCGAAATCTCCTTGAGCAGTCGCCGCTGAAACTTTAGCTAAAGCGACCCGAAACCCAAGGGCTTTATCGATGGACGCCAAGTCGATATTCCCCAAGACTTCTGCGCTTTTTTCATACTGCCCTGTTTGCTGAAGCAGCGACGCAAGTGATAGAGCGGTCTGGATCCTCTCACCGGCATCAACGTTCGACTTTTGCTGCAGCGAGAGTTCGAAGCAACCCATAGCTTGCTCCAGGGCACCTTGTGTCATGCAAACATTTCCCAAGACCTGCCAGGCAACATCGTCCTCGTCATGCTCCAAGATACTGGACCAGTCATCGTAGCAAGCTTTTGCATGAGGAGCCATGATTCTCCCAAAATCATGAATTTCCCGCAGATATGAAGAAGTCGTTTCTTGTTCCCGAATTCCATCTACACAGATATTACAGGCTAGCCATGCGTTTTCTTTTTGTTCGCCATCTTTAAGCGTGGCACGCACGTACTCGCGAGCTGCAGGGTCAAGTATGAACGTTTCAAAGGATGCTGTAGAGGAATTTGTATCTTGCGATGCGGAAGGCGAGCTAGGAGATGAAGTTGCTGATGCCGGTGGTGATTCGCTAGAAGAAGTCTGTATGAAATTCTGATCAAAGAGGTACTGCAAGACGTCGTCAAGCCTGTTTGCATCCCGAAATGCTATGTTAAAATTAGTATCGCTTTTACTCCAATAAATGCCATGAAACGAACCTCTAATTTCCGCAAAAGCATCTGCAAATCGTGTTGGAACATTCTTTGGTCCTTTCGACGGATTGAAAAGAGCGACTGGAATAATTGTGTACGAAAGCATTGCGCTAACACGAAGCACTGTCCTTGTTACAGAAGATTGATCGAGAGTCGAGCCCAATAGTCTAAGCGGCATATTGGACTGGAGCTGGCTCTGAAAAAGAGAGACGTCAAGACCTTTCTTGCTGATTGTAGAGGCCGCGAGGGCTACAGACTGAGGATGGCATTTAAGCTGGCGCACCAACTTATAAGCTGCGTCAACTAATCACATTCGTTAGTTATGTAATAATCTTAAAGGGAAAGGGAATTTTAAGAATTTTTTCATACCCTCACGATCATTCTGTAGGGAATCGTCCCCCACAGCTGAACGAAGTAAGTCTACTGCTTCTTCGTCCAGCATAGGCCCAACATGTAATTTTGTCCCCCAGATACAGCTACTGCTCTCCCTTGAAGTTAAAATGATCTTACCCGTGAGCGTAAGAGGAATAAAATCGGATATATCAAACGACGGTTCCACGTTATCGAGGATAAGAAGCCATTTACCATTGTCAGGTCTCATAAGCCAGTCTTTAACGGCTCGGACTACAGACTTGACTCTTGATGAATCCAGCTGCTGAATGCTCTTCACTTTGACCATATCTTCGACTCCAGTGAGTCCAAGATCGTTTTCTACTTGGATTCGAGGCATATCCTTGGAGTAGTATTGAACAAGAGTGTTGGCGAACTCTAGATAGCTCGTCACAGCTGTCTCCCAACTCTCGGCCCAGATCCAGAAAACAAAGGAAAGGTTATCCCTATTGATTTCGGCGTAGTCTCTTGCCAAGGTAGTTTTACCGGCACCCACGTCTCCCCATAGGCCGGCAATGCTGATATGCAAAGCTTGTGGATCATTGGGCGGGCTGAAGCTAGCTTCGAGCAGCTCGAGCAAACTCGTTCTGTGTATCATCGCGCATGGCTCACCGGGTAACTTGTATGGAACATCAAAGTTATCTTTCAAGTACTCGAGTTGTTGATCTAGGTTCGAATTAGTTATATGATCATGCAGGGCACAAGATCCTTCCTTACCTGTAGCGACGTCAAACGTCTTCCTTTTCATCTCCAAAAGACCAGTGGCTTTAGCCTTATGAATCATTTCGCGAAATCTGTTGACAAATATCTTGTAATTTGCGTCACGGCCTTGGAATTGAATCAAGCCAGAATGGGTGGCGGATAACCCAATTTGTACTCCGTCAGAGCCAGACATAGAATGTCGTTGCTCGACAATAAATCCATCGGATGTTTGTTTTGTCTCGTAAAAGGATATCTGCGGCAAGTTTTCTGTGATTGCCTTGAACGCTTCCATTTGATTCTCCAGCCATTCAATATCATTGGCCTGAGGTTGCATAGTAGGTGTCCGAGAAGAACTGCGGTTTGGAAGCTCGTCAAATCCTGATGTCGTCCTTCGAATTACATACGCGAGCGGTGTTGGAGACAAAGGCCTACCAGGAGACAGTGTTCCCAGAAAAGCCACTCCGCAAGTTGATAACTCGATATTTTTGATCTCTGCGTCTACGGCTTCGCTGGAGATGATGAGTGCGCGCTTAACGATCCACCCTCCTAAGCTATGAGCGATGAAGAAGAGCGGGCGTCTACTCGTTCCGTCACGGTCTCGTTGACTCCCTAATTCCTTGACCAAGTCCAAAGCTCTGCCATAGAGCACATTGTGCACAAGGTATCGGTAATTAGCCCCTTCGGAAACATACCCATATGTCATAATTCTGGCATTAGGAATATCTTCTGCAAGAAGATCTTCCAGCCAGAACTTGGACTTGCCACCCTCATGTGAGATCCATGATCTGAAGCCTTGCCCACCAAGGCCATGGACGGCTACAATGCTGTATTAGGGGTTAGTTCATGTGTTATGTGTTGGGAATAATGACGATATGACGCCATACTATTACACGTACTCTATATCCGCGTCCTTAGAGTCCTTCACAATCTTCAAGCCGCTCCCTTCTGAGCTCCTTTGCCGAGTCACTGCCCCTCGAACGCGCTGGAACAGGCCCGCCATTCGTCTCGGATACAAGCGCACAGGGGCTGTGCAGAGGCTGTCGCGGTATGAGTAAATAATGCCTTTACTGGGTATTTTACAGTCGATGGGAAACGATGCGCAAACATGAAGCCTACTTGCTTGAAGATTAAATGGCAAATGCGTCAAATTTGGGAGCGAAACGAAGGATGAAAGATGAAAGCGAGATGAGAGAAAGCGAGAGAGGCTATGTGGCTGGTGCAGGAGCTGTCGGGTAGTACAAAGGCGACTTCCTGCTTTGGGCATAAAGCTGCTAGTGGGCTGAAGTGTCAGCGTGTGGTTGTACGCCATGGAATATATTATAGTGAGTAATCCCGGGTTAAATATAGAGTATCTAAACTACAGTTCTACAGCCAACATGGTGTGCTATACTGGTACAACCACAACAGCTTCGACAGTTCACTACCTTTTCATTTGCAGGGCAGATTTCTGGGGTGACACCGATGTTGTGCAGGCTGAACAGTTCATGGGACCGAGTGGCGCCAGACTCGATGCCGGCTATAGCCATCCCGCTTGCTAAGGCTAGCTACCTAAGGCATCCGACGCCTTAAAAGCTAGGTTGATCAGGTCTAGACCATGACTGCGGTGACTAATACTGTGATATTTGATATGGAAGAGTTATTTGTCGTATTTTTCTAATGAAAGAGAAGGCGGCGGGCAGTGTTGAACTGAAAGAATTTTTACAGTTCAGGTGGCAATGTGTTACCCAGAACCACCTATAATCATCTCCACTTCTGTTATAGGGCTCTCAAGATTATTGGATTTGGCACCTCGGTATCGGGATGTAACGCTTGCATCATCTACTTTTCCATAAAGAAACAACATGTAGTAGTATTCTGTGTTGCTAACCAGTCCTGCATGAATTGAAATTTTGAGCAGTCAGCCGAGGGCAGACCGATGGAATGCAAGAATTTTGGGTTTTCTGTCGCCTCAATTGGTGTAAGTGCATCGAACATCTTGTAAATCTTCGCAAAAATGCCGCTGTTTCCCGCAATTTCTTGCCATATTGCCTTATTCATAGTAATATAATCTTAGCGACTCGTATATTTTATGCCTTATGAAGCACATCCCTTGAATAACCGCTGAATCCTTTGCACAATGGCTAAACTCTACAGCCCATCCATCCGCAGCAGTTCGTATATGTGGCGCAGCTGGATACTCTGAATCACAGGCGACCGACTGTGGCGCAGCCTAACCCAGACTTTTGTGCTAACAGTGGCGGCCTCTCGACCCTGCCAGGAACAGCATCGTCACATGCCACACAAGGCTGTCATCGCCGTATATGACCGTCGGCGAAGCCTCAAAAGGATTGGTCACACCTCGGTGAATGCTAAATACAATTAAAGATAATCCATTAATCGAAATATATATTTCTCTATAAATTTCTCAAGGTGCTCAATAATTTCGTTTCCTGCAAGAACAACTACAGCACATACAAGCATTGGTAGCTGAAGATCCATTTAGTCGATCATCTCACTGCCACTATCGTTTCGACCTATACCCTTTTCCCTTCCTCATTTTTTCTTCTTCCTTTTTTTCCCAATTTCGCACATAATACATATTATGCCAACCGCCGCTGTTCTAAGTCCACAACCACATCCCTTTACTCAACATCTTCCAATCGACGCACCTTCACGGCGTAGTGAGCGCCTCATCGCACCCACGATGCCTCACGCCCACGAGACGAAGCCTCTTTGGCTCGTCCAACCACGCCTCGATGCCAGCGAATACCGCGACAAGCTGATCGGCAGCGTCGTCAAATACCCAGACCTTCCCACTGAGCGACACATCCCCTACCGCGAGGGCACAAAAATGCCCAGAGAATTGGTCCCCAACCTCGACCCCAAGCCTGTACAAGTCCGCGACGTCAAGTTCTGGACACGACGTATCAAAGATGCCGGCGTCTCGGCGAAGCTCAATGAGATTCTCGACGCGTTTGTTGATAGGGCCAAGGAGGACACTAGCGAGAAGATGGCCACTGTAGCACGAGTGTGGCATATGGATTCGCCAGGTGAAAAGTTCAAGGAGCTCCTGAAAAAAAAGGAGTACTTCGAGGAGCTGTTCGATCTGTTACGGGATAACCACGGACAAGGCTACTTCATCACCGACATTGTCACCCTCACAAATATGGAAATCAGCGATTCCTCAGGCCGCACATCAGGGGTTGGTGCAGAGGTGAAGGTACCTATACCAGATCCCAGCTTCAACCTCAATGTCGGCGCCGGTGGCCGCTTCCAGGTCCATCGCGAAAAAGGGTACTCAGCATGTTATGAGGAAGAAACCATCATCTTCCTCGGCTACCGGCTTGTCCGGCTCGAGAAGGTGGAGGGCACAAGAGCAAAGCTGGGACGAATGTTCCTCGGCAACAAGAGTGGTTTTACGGTGAGAGACGGATTCGACTACTGGCCGGAAATGGTGGAGAGAGCTGTAGAGGGGAACTCGGAGCCTTTCCTCGGAGGCATGGATGAGGTCAGGAGGCCTGAGGAAGAGGAGAGTGCTGCCGAGTATGACGCGATTGCGGAGGAATTAGGATATGACTTTGAAGTGGTGGGATAAAAGGGCGGGATTGGCTTTGGATAAAGACTCATTTAGCGTTACGAGACTCATGATTACATTACGGAAGCATTGAAGCGGGCGAAACAGTGGCATCTGTGCTGGACTGAGACCCCAGATCTAGTGGGTCAAGACAGTCAAATTATATTCTAATAGATCTAGCTAGCGAAATGATATTTGGCTAAAGACATTTCATTTTAATTTTGAATCTTGTACCCAACCAACTGCTCACCGTCAGGTTGACCCAATGTACCGTGCGAAGAGAATGACAATACCTAATTCTGGATCATGGCGTTATCGAATGAGACTGATGTAGACGCGTTTAGCACCTTTAACAATCTATAGAGTAGAAGGCCTTACAAGACATACTTGAAGCCTTGGGGTTTCGGCAAGAAGTTACTACAGTCACAAATAGTAAAATCATAACACAATTAAAGAAAATTTACTGCCAAAAATGAAGCCCTTATACTATGTAATCAGCTATCTACAACTCATGCTACCCCAAAAGCACCTCAGTCCCCTTAGAGTTCGCAGAAGAGACAAATGAAAAATCCAAGTAGTCGCAGTTCGCCAGGGCCTTCAAAGAGGTGGTATCGTGTCATGGCCCTCCTAGGTATCCGTGCAAATGTTCCATCCATAGCAGAAAAAAAATAAGGGCCTGTTCTAAGGTCTGGGGAGAGGCAGTGCCACATATAAAGACAAAAAAAAAAAAGGCTCAATTGAGCCAACGTGTTGCCGCCGTGGCGGTGAATCCCGATGCTATACAAACTCCAAGGCGCCCGTGCAAAAGATATGTAACAATGTGCAAGATGGTATTGTGTGAGTATGTGGTATGTGTGAACGTGAATGAGAATGAGCAATGCTTGGTGGCTCCCTTTATACCTATGGTCCTGATGTCGGATTGGTATTTGGTTGATGAGTAGCGGTTTTTTCGAGATCTAAAATTCGGTATCTCTGTTTTCGTGAATTCATTTGCTGAAAGTTGAGCAAGTCTATCTTAGCTTGATGAAGTTCCGCTATTTGAACTGTGGTTTGAGCCGTTGGATTCGGAGCTGTCGCTTCTTTCACGGCGCAGTGGGCTCGCCCCCTGTTGTATCGCATCGCTGTAGCTTGGAACAGGATCCTCGGGTAAAGCTGGTTGGCCGTGTCCTGCAGGCCGTATTGTTGCCGATGATTCGCCCCTGCTACGGTTCATAACGTGGATAAGAGGCGTATACTCCTCCTCCTCGCTGTCGCTGCTATACTGTCGATTGCGGCCCTGGTGGAGCCTTGGGCTTGAGTAATCGGGCGGCGGGTTGGTGGCGTCTTCAAGATGGAGCTGAAGGGGGTTCTCATCCAAATGCTGCTCGTCGGCGAGATTCATGCTGCTGCTACTAGGCTCACCACTCTCATCCGACGGCACGAGCTGGGCAAGGGAGATATCGGTTGGGCTCCTGACGGGACCGGGGCTAGTGGGAGGAAGAACTCTGAAATTTCCGCTCCGTGATCGTCCGTGTTGTACGTTTAAATTCATGTCATTTTCGCCAACTCGGACGCTATACGGTGTGCCGCTCACAGAGTGTCGATGAGCGCGGCCCTGCGAATATGAAAAGCCATCTTTGGTACCAGTTTCCAGGAGAATGCTGCCTTGCTCAGAACCGTACGGGGGCGGGGGAGCCAAACTGCCCGTGACAGGGGCCAGGCCCCATTTCTTGACATTTGCCTCGATGAAGACGAAACCAGATTGACCGAAATTGACGTGGACTGAAGCGGGGCCGTTTGCTCCGATGGCTGGAAAGAAGTTTTGGGACTTCAACCCGTGAACCACCTCTTCGAGCTTCTTGCCGTTTCGTGTAAAGAAGATGACGCCAGTCCGTGGTCTGTATCCAACGCCAACAACATCACCAGTGACAATCTGGGGACCGTATGGGGTTCGGCTGAATGGTTGGTTATAGTGTCGAGAGCCGTTGGAATGATAAGCGACGGAATACTTGTGGTAGCCTACAACCGTTGTTAGAATCGCGAAACGCAGATTATTCGAGAATAAAAAACTTACCAGGTAGCCTAAAGAGAGGATATGGCTTGGTGGCCATACCGATAGCGATGAGCGTATTCTCGGGCTTGTCGTAAACCTTGGCTTCCCAGTAGTAGACGTCGTTCTGCTTAGGCACGGGCAAGTTGCTCAAGACGGTGCACTCGGAGTCGAAGAATTCAATTTCGGTTCGGGCCTCGACGAAGCAGTTGGCAATTTCCAGCTCGGGTTCAAATTCCCAGGCAGAGACACCTTTTTCTTGGATAGCAAGGTACTGTGAGAGCGAGATGTCTGTTTGCGCGGACTCTGGAGGGTTCGCAGTGATGAATGCTGGATTTCAGATGGTCAGTATATCGTCTGCAATGGCAGTAATAACGCATAGGGAGCGTAGCATACCTTTAGCCCTCAAGTATTCCGTCCTTGACATATCGTCCATATTCTCCAAGGCCTCAGCCTCTTCTCTTGCAAATGCCTGCTCATCGTCATATTCACCGGGTCGGCCGATACGGTCGAGGATAATTCGACCTGAGCCAGCGCATCCAGATGCCCAAAAGATGAATACAATGAGGAAAATAAGTACGATGGAGCCAAAAGAGGACACCAGACCGATGATGACGCCCGTCAAGGCGGAGGATGGTGACGACGCCATGGTGATGACGGGATTTCAAATCAAGCCGTCGGGTCAGTGCGGCAAGTGAAGTCGCAATCTAGCATTCGCTCGCAGCGAAAACGAAGAGACTCCGCAGAGTCCAAAGGACGACACGGCGTCTCCGCCGCGACAGTCGCAGCGCTGTGAGCGTTGGCTTGCGTTGGTGAGGAGGCTGCGGGGATGATGCTCCAAAGGTCGATCTGCAGCGTCGAGAGCCAGAAGCGTTGGGCGCAAAGCTGCAAGCGGTCCTGCAGATCCCGGGCTCGCTACAGATTGTCGAGAATATCGTCGCCGACACGTTCGAAGCAAGAAGAAAACAAAAATGCTTTATCGGACCGTTCCGGAGCTGCCGCTACCAGAGGGCAAAAAATAGTTGAAGGTTGATGGAGGAGAGTTTGCGTTTTCGGGTCGCCACACTTGGAGGGAGAGCGACTCGGAAGGGTGGCCTGGAACGGGTCGTGAGGCGTTGTAGCGAGTGCCAGCGACGTGCCAGCGACGTGCTTGTTTAAGAGCGCAGGCAGTGGCGGGCACTAAAGCAATAGCGGCGAATGCCTGTTTACAGCGCCGCCGTAAGACCCAACCAACGCCTGGATTCTGGCAGGGGCCCGAGCAAAAAAGAGACCTAGAGGAATACGGGCTAAGGCTGAGAGGAAAGAGATGGAGTGGATTGGATGGTAAGAGAAGCGTCCGATGCCAGCGTGCGCAAATAAAGTACAAAAGGAACAGGGAAAGGGGGAAGACTTGGAGAAACAAATGAGACTATGCCTGTAGAGGATCAAGAAATTGAAGTAATACAAGAAGACAATAAGAGAAGAAGAAACAAATGATTCGCTGCTGCTGCAGGACAACGACCGAGAAACAGAGAAGACAAAGGATTCGATTTAGAGAGTTTGCGTTCCAAGTTGGGCGAAGTCTGGGACGAGTAGAGGAGAAAAGGGAAAAAAGTGGAATATCAGGCCAAGGGACGGCTGGTACAGGGTACAAGCTGCGGTGCATTCCACGCGCGCGATGGTCGAGGCGGAGAAGTACATGCAGGCATCGCTGCGGCAGATAGGGTTTTGCGTGGCGGCCCCGTGGCAGCGGCTATCTGGGTAGCGGGGAAGCTAAAGTACCGGCGGCTGCTCCAGATTGGACTCCCTGGCCGGGTACTAGTGACATGGCGGGAGCTGCGCTTCTTTTTTCGCTCTTGTTTCGGTGGATCGTGTGACGCAATGCTTTGCGTATGGGCGCAGCCTCGTGAGCAGCAGCAAATAATCAGCTCAGCCGGCTCAGCTCCGACACGCTGAGGCATGGCGGCATTGGTGATTCCATACACGCCACCGCATTTACCTGTGCAGCCCAAGTCTCAATATCAAATCTAAGCACCTCTTTTCTGTCTCTTTTCCCTCACATTCCCAGCTGGACCCCTTCGGACGACCCGGCGTCTAATTCAGAGCACTGAGCTTTGACCAGTTCCAGCCCCTGTAGTTTCACCCACACAGCCCGGGTTTCAAGCCACTTGTACGCTGTATCGGCCTGTCAATGCGGGCTTATGCGTGCCATTCTCCCAGGGGCTCTAATTGTATCAATTGCTGCTATTCATAGCACGCAGCCGCTCAGCTAGCATCTCAGGTAAGAGTCTGGAGTAGTAGCACTACTAGTACTACCCCGTATCAAAATTAGGTAGATTGAAGAAGCAGAGATATCAATGGATCTGATTCGCACCTAGCTGAATAAGGGCAAATCACTGTAGACCGTTTTACTCTCATAAAGAGAAATAAAACAAACACGATGCAAGGGCGGACACTGTGAGACCACGCCGCTATCCAATGTTCTGGTTCCTGATTTCAATCTCCGCACAACATACACACGTAAGATCTTTAAAATGCTGTGTGGTATCTGTTTGAGCATACCTTAGGCTGTTAGCAGCCTCCCCTGTAGGTTTATGCTCTTGTCTTTGAACTGCCCAGTTGGTACTATCAGGTACGAGGTTGTATTACTTGTGCAATTGCCCAAAGCCGAAAATGGAAATTTTTTGTAAGCAATTATTAAGAGTTGCCAGTATTATTGCTTGTCATTTGGCGTAGACTCTTTTGAACAGCAAATGCAGTGCCCAACTAGGTAGTATTAATCGCTATTGAGGTATATCCCTGATGCAACCATCGCTGGATATAAGCGGAATCTCTATTGTAATCTGGCTGGCAGGGTGATACTGAGAAATCTGGAAATTACCTGGTAGGCAGGGAACAAAAATGTGAAATGGTACACCCATACGCAAAATATCTTATCATTCTACACGCTATCATTGTGTTATAAGAGCTATTATATGGGCAATAATATACAACAGCTATATATAACTTTTACTGCCTCTACCGCCTCTACCGCCTCTACCGCCTCTACCGCCTCTACCAACAAAAAATATATCATAACTTTAATGTTCCTAGTTGTGTATATTTGATTTTTCCGTCCCTACTCTTAAGATTACATGATTTCATGCACTTCAAAGTCACGCCGCTGCGTCTAGTTGGCTGGCGATATGCACTCGACTAAGCACTCCTCACGAGGCTGGCGCCTAAAGGGCCGCGCCCAAGGTGCCCAACCTCCTCTATCTTCAAAAATCCTGTATTCTTCGAGTGGAAGCTCCAATATTCTCTTCAGGTCATCTAATTATCAACCGCCTATCTACTCAGTGGCGCGCTCATCTCCGCCCGAAGCTCAAGTGTTCCTGTCCAAAGCGTCGTATAGCCGATGCTAACAATGTCGCTGAAAAAGCTCACACACGACAGCTATCGAGTAGGCTGGATCTGTCCACTAGAAGTGGAACAGATTGCGGCGATGGAGATGCTGGATGAAGAACACATGCCTCTCGAGCAACCCTTCACCGACCATAACGTTTATAAGCTTGGCAGCATAAACGGACACAACGTTGTGATTGCTGGCCTCCCACAGATAGGCAATTGCCCTGCGGCTACAGTCGTTACACAGATGAGGATGACATTTCAGAATCTCAGATATGGCTTGCTGGTTGGCATTGGAGGTGGTGTGCCTGTAGAGACAGAAAGGGGGATGATCAGGCTAGGGCATGTGGTAGTCAGCAAACCGATTGGAAAGCACTCTGGAGCTGTCCAATATGATCACGGCAAGGCAAGAGATGGTCATTTTGAGCGCACCGGTTTCCTTGCTTCTCCGCCACCTGTGCTTCTCAACGCTGCACAAGCCTTAATTGTGCAACGGGATAGGATGGACTACGACCCCATTTGGAAAGACACACTGAGATTCAACACGCAACTCCGAGGGCTGCGACGGTTTAAGTTCCCAGGCATCACTAATGATTATCTTTATCTACCAGATTATGATCATAGAAGCGGGGAATGTCTTGCGAGAAAGGAGGATGTAGCCCAGATCAGCGCATCGAAAGGCCAGTCGATGAAGATGGTGAGGAGTATGTTGTTGTGCATCGAGGCATTATTGCTTCTGGAGAGTTAGTGCTTAAGGATGCGAAGGAGAGAGATCACTTGGCACAACAATATGGAATCTTATGCTTTGAGATGGAGGCAGCGGGGGCACTTACAGATTTCCCTTGCATGGTTATTCGAGGCATTTCCGACTACTGCGACTCTCATAAGAACAACAGCTGGAACGGCTTTGCGGCTGCGGCCGCCGCCGCTTTTGCAAGACAATTATTCTTCCACATACCCATCGAGTCAGCACAAGAGTAAGCGTAACCTTACGACGGAGATAATATCTGGATTCGCAGCTAATTCTTCAAGCAAGAAAATCTAATAATACTTTCAATCTTCCATTATATTTACCCGAGATCAATCGAGTCTCAAAGTTTGTTGCAAGGGAGGGGGAGCTTACACGAATGCAAGAGGCTCTCCGGGGAGCAGTAGAGAGCCGTCACGTTGTCGTCCTTCATGGATTGGGAGGTATAGGCAAGACGCAGCTGGCAATTGAATATGCTCATCGTCACCGCAAGGACTATTCAACAAGCATTTGGCTAGACGCCAGAAACGAAACCGCAATAAACGAAAGCTTCACTCGATTGGCAGAACGAATTCTTAGCTATGACCTAGCTGTGAATTACATCTCTGTTGCGGTTCAAAGCCATGATCAAAGCAAAATTGTGGCAGCAGTTAAAAGGTGGTTTGATGAGCCTGCGAACAATTGTTGGCTAATTATTTATGATAATCATGATCATCCAAAATTAAGCAGTGCCGGTATTAAAGACCAAGACTCCTCACTTCTTCTTAAAGAGAATGCTCTTCACGCGAATTTTGTTGGCCAAGGGATGGAAGTGACCTCAGAGCCATTTGATATTCGCAAATACCTACCGGAGACTGACCATGGTGCCATCGTCGTAACCTCCCGAGAGCCTTTAAATAAGCTGGGTAATTGTATCCATGTTAGGGAGTTTGAACGTCTGGAAGATAGTCTAGAGATACTGGCATCGACTTCCTCTCGAGCCAATATAAAACAAGGTAAGTCTTCTCGGCTATCTATGGGAATAATGGACTAAGACAGTTTTAAAATACATAGACGGCGCAGCTGCTGATCTTGCGCGGCGACTTGATGGGCTTCCTCTTGCTCTTGCATCAGCAGGAACTTACTTGGAGCAAGTTCCTATAACATGCGCAGAATATCTCCAGCTTTATAATGAATCTTGGGTACAATTACATGAAACTACCCCAGAACTGGCGTCATACGGTAAAACCTTATGTACGACATGGAATGTCTCATACACGTATATTAAGGAGCAAAATTCAAATGCGGCACTTCTGCTCCGCCAATGGGCCTATTTCGATAATAAGGACCTATGGTATGAGTTACTTCAGGGTGGCGAATCCTACAAACCAGACTGGTTTCGAGAAGTAACAATAGATATTCTTACATTTCACATTATAATGAGGCTGTTATGCAGACACGGACTTGTACATGCTAATTTGCCTAATACAACTGATGCAGAACAGCGCTCAGAGTCAGTTGGTTATAGCATACATGCATGCGTCCACTCTTGGATGATTTATGTTCTTAACCGAGATGTTTGCAAAGAGATGGCTCGCGCAGCGCTTCACTGCGTAGGGTCACATATCCCAGGGGAAGAAGAGACTGAGTTTTGGTCCAAGCAATGGCGGCTCCTAAGACATGCCGATCGATGCTACCATATGATCAGGACCATGCATATAGAAGATGAAGAGATCTGGCTTCTGTATGCGTTGGGTTTCCTATACGCTGATCAATGCCGATTTGATGAAGCAGAAGTTATGTATGAGCGAGCACTCATAAATTATGAGAAGGTATGGGGGCCGGAGCATAAATTGACACTTGATGTAGTTAATAATCTAGGAAACATTTATACTGAACTGGGCCGACCAGATGAAGCCAAGGTTCAGTATGAGCGGGCGCTTCAAGGGTATGAAAAAAATGGGGGGCCGATGGATATATCAGCACTTGGCGTAGTTAATAATCTAGGAAGTATCTATGCTGAAGAGGGTGAACTCGATGAAGCCGAGTGTCTATATGATCGGGCACTTGAGGGATATGAAAAAGTACAAAAGCTGGATTGTATATCGGCACCCGACATAGCCGGCAACCTAGGACACCTCTATCTTCATAGATACTGCTTTAGTGAAGCTGCAGACATGTATGAATTGGCTCGTCAAAGGCTGGAGAAAATATGGGGACCCGGACATATATTTACGCTTGACATGGTTACTTGTCTAGGAAACCTCTATACTGATGAAGGCGATCATAGTAAAGCCACAGCCACGTATGAGCAGGCACTCGAAGGATACCAGAAGGCTCTGGGATCTGATGCTATCAAGACATACATCCCTGCGTTGAACTGCCTCCAGGGCTTTGGGAATCTTTGTTTCAAACAAGGCAAACATCAAGACGCAAGGCAATACTATCTTCATGCACAAGAGGGGTTTCGTGCTGTCTTTGGAGCTGATGATGAGAGGGTTATGTGGTTGTCAAATAGATTGAAAGAGATTGACACCATTGTAGCCGGATTAAATACGGGAAGGGTACGGTCGAGGATCTCCGGCAGTTTATCATTGAAGAAGAATCGTCTGAATCGTCTGAATCGTCTGAATCGTCTGAATAGTCTGAATCGTCCGAAGCATCCGAATAACGATACCTTTAATGTAACAGTCCTTTGATTTAGTGTATATAGCGTTACTTTGATCTACTCAGAGTGTCTAATGGTACTAAAGTTAGAGGGGGGGGGGGGGGGTAGAATTGTATATAATCGGGGTGTAATCATCGTTTATTTAAAAACTGGGGGAATAACTATATATCTCAAATCACAGCTTTCGTTCATCGTTGCGTTACGTGACTGCCGTGTCTGTCTGCATAACAAAAGAAAGAAAGACAAAAGAGATATTCATACCACCCACCCACTTCCCAAACCCTCATCAAAAAATACCAATAACAGCGAGCCAAGTCTTTGAAAAAGAGAAAAGCATTCAATTATTTCACATTTGCCAGCCCATAAGTAAAACCCACATCCCATCATCCCATCATCATATCAACAACCTTGTCCCTCATTCAAACATCGGTGTTCTCATCGGTATTTGTGCGCCGATAACCACTCTTGGTTCGTCTCGCCCTACGTTCCTCTCTCTCCTTCCTCCTCTGCTCCCTCAGCTCAGGCATTGGGTGGTGGTAGCTCTTGGTGCCGACTTCACTCTCACCCTCCTCCATAATAGTCGAGCCAAGGGTAGTCGAGCCACCGCTGCCACTGGCCGTGCCAGACAGCAGACTCTCGCTCAACTGGCTGTCGGTCGCCGCGCCGGTAGCTCGCTGGTAGGCAAAATCTCGCTGGGCCACCTTGTCAGCCGCCCGCAGTCGTCGAGCCTCAGCCTTCAGTCTCTCGGATTCCCTGTTCTCTCTGCGGTCTGCGGTCGAGTACACCTTTCGGATACCACCGCTCCTGGTCTTGGGGGGTTCAGCCTTAGGAGGAGGATCCGAAGTAGGAGTAGGTTCCTGGTGAGCAAGCAGTTCGGATGTTGCGCCAACGGAAGATTCAGCTGCGTTTGTAGATCCTTCCCATTCTGAGCCTTCGGCCTCTTTGTTGATTCCACCAACGCGGGCGGCCTTTTCGTGACGGTAGTTGCGAAGGAATTTCTTGGCGTCTCGCTCTGCCTTTTCATCCACGACGCCCTCAAATTCGTTGGAGCTGGTACTTTTACCCTTTTCGCCGCGCTTCTTTCTGCGCTCAGCCTCTCGAGCTTCTCTCTTCTTCTTGCGCTTCTCGCGGGCAAAAATGTCACTCGCGCCGGCAGTAATGCCGCTGAGAGCAGTGCTTTCCGTAATTACAGTGTGACCGTCATCCTCGTGGTCGTCGTAGCGCTTATAGACGCTTCCACCGCCCAGATCAGTCGAGGCGGTAGCATTTGAGAGAATCGTTCCATTGGGCCCCTTGCGACGCAAAACCGTAGACTTGTAGTCGTCCCAATCGTCGTCTTTGAAGTGGATACCGCCGTTCTTGGCCCAGAAGAAGAACCAGATGCCCGTTAGGACAAAGGCGACGCCGATGAGGGCGAAAAGGGCGAAGAAGCCGGCATTGTTGATGTCATGGGGGTCGAGAACACCACTGGACGGATCGTTGGTTCGTTTGGCGAGTTGTCGAGAAAAGAGGCGGAGTCCCTCAGCGAGAGGGCCATCTGGAGAGCTGGGGATGGCGTCGGTGTCGATAACATCGACAGTTTGCGTGCCGGTGAGGGCCTGTCCGGCACTCGCCAGCGCCGGCGCCATATTGATAGATGGATGCTTTAACGGACCGAGATTGTTGGAATGCGGAATGTCTCTCTGGTTGAATAAAACGTGGACGGGCTGCGAGAGGGCCAATCGTAGTCGTGTCAGCCAGCCAGTCTCTCCAAAAAGAGCCTTGGCCGTGCGCTTGAGAAAGCAAGAGGAAATATCTATCTCACTCTCGAAATAAAATTGTCGTGACGTTATCAACAACAACAAAAGTTGAGGTTGAAGAGTGCAAAAGAGCGCTAACGAAAACAAAGCGTGCGTGCGTGCAATTAGTTAGGCAGAATCCTGCAGCGGGTGTTGTTCCTACAGAAACAAGGGGGCTGGGGTGGACGTGGAGTATTTTGCAGTGCTGACGACCATTCGTCCGCAGCAGGCCAATGAGCTAGCTTTGTTTGATCTACAGCGTTATGCAACAGCTCGAAAAAAAATCATTAAATAAAAAATACTTTCTTTCTTGAAGTGTGTAAGTATCTATCTATACAATTAAGCAAATCATAAATTTTTCCTCTTAAAATTTCACAGATTACCAAATAAGTTACGCCATCAATGTTCGATACCTCAATACTTGTAACCAAAAATAGCTCTAGTGACAGCATCAAGCGTAAAGTAAGCACTCCAGCTCGCTGGCCCAGCAACGCCCCACACAATCGATCGATCCAATCACGCCCAGAGCTCAAAGCCCACCTATCAAGCCCATCTACTAGACCGACGCCCGAGATCCAGCCCGACGAAGCTTATCCGGAGTACACGAAATTCAACATCGACTCAAAATTCTGCCTGTCTTCTACCTGTATTCCATAGTGGATACATAGAAAGTTCCGTGCTGCTATGGAGTACCAGTTAGTACATACTGTATGTATGTGCGAGTCGTAAGAAATAGCGTTGCATGACGAGAGACAAACACCCGCTGATCCACATTTGACCTACGTGGTGGCTTCTCAGCTTTCGTGATTCACCGCCTGGGCCGGCTCCCTGCATAAGGACCAGTAATTACTATGGAGTTGGGCGTATTTGCTCCATTCCATCAAAGTGCCTTGGTATCCATCAGATCGGTACTTTGCAGCAGAGAAATCGGTCACATTTGGTATGCTAGTTTGAAAAGAAAGGCCCCAGAGGCTATTAAATTTTGGAAATAGAAAGCAAGGCTTGAGCTAGAATAAATACTACATGTCTTTCCAAAGAAAAAGAACAAAACAACAAAACGAAGATAAAAAGCACTTTTGGTTCATCATCAGGTCATGAAAGAAGTCATCCAGCCAATCAATCAATCCCTCTTCATACCTCCCAGCAGGCGCATTGCTATCCAAACGCCCTCCCTTCGCTCCGCAATCAAAAAAAGACTCGCTTTCCCTGCAGCAAGCAATCCTGTCTAATCCATTATATCACGTCTTTCTTGAGCCATGCATGCATGTAGTACTCCTCGCATTATGCGTGCTAGCCCACAAGGGTAAGCCGTGAGGGGTATTGAGTCCGGCTCGAATGCACGTGGTCGCCAATCACAGGTCTCTTCTCTTTCGAAGGATGAAAGGAGAAGAAGGGGGGAAAGAGTCGAGAGACGAGCACGGGGAAACAGATTGGAATGCCAGTTGAGAAACAAAAAAAAGAGCCCCGCGTGTATATAGCAGAGGGAGTGAAGGGGGTGCGAACCCCCGTTGCTCATACATTCTATCGCTTTCGTAACATTTGATGAGACATGAATAAGATCAAATAATTCGATAACTTCCTCCTCTTAACACAAAAGGGCCGCTAAAATAATAGACTGAATTTGTCCCAAAACCAGAAATGAAAATAAAATATTGACGACTTCCACATCGTGCTAACCTTGGGAATGCCGTCGAAAGTTGGGAGATGGTTGTATTCAAGCATTGTCGGAATTATGGATTATGCCCAGCAGGAAACAACCCTCCTCAAAGATGGCGCCATTTCCCATGCGGCAAGGTCGGGAGAGGAGTCAGACCAGCTTCTCTCAGCTCGCCCAATCGAGCACAATTATCTCACCGACACTCTCTGCAGGCAGCACGACTCGCAAAGAAAGAAGAGCATGCGAAAGAAGAAAAAAGGGAAAATGATGAAATGAAATGAAGTGAAAAAATAATCCCATCCACATGTATCAACAGATCCGCCCAGTAGAAACCACAACACAATATCCTTCCATCGCCAACTATTTTTTGGGGGTATCAAAATGGTTTACCGCTGTAGATTGGCGGTAGGGTATATGAACCACCAAGACAAGCGCAAGATGTGAAGGCAGTAAGAAGAGAAGAAAGGAAAAAGCGGTTAAAAAAAAAAAAAGAGACGAAATTGAAAACCAAGAAAGAAGAATCGTCAGCAGGCAAACCCCAAAGGGAGTAAAGACGCTTGCTTCCGCAAATCGAGATCGATACAAAAGATAAAGAAGATAAAGCTGCATATTTTGTTTATCATGTCATTAGTCGTGAATTTAGTTTCGTGAATTTTATTTTATCCATCAAACATGATTTTTAGGTCGTAATCATTAATAATCGTGAGCAGCAAGGGATGGGTCGTAGGGTGCGTGTTCATAAGTAATGCGTTCATACGAGTCATAGGGTTCAAATGGAATATGCTCGTACGGGGCATGCTCGTATGGGCCGCGCAGCGGGGAATAGATGCGGCTGTGGACATCGGACTGACTGGTTGCGCGAGGGCGATGAGGTAGTGCCTTGCGGTCCATACGAGAGCTTCGCGCATCATCAAGCTGGTAGATGGTGCTCTCCTTGTCGCTGCCAGCACGAGAAGCGCCAGGAGGCCCTGAACCAGGAACTCCGCCTCGGTTGCTGCTGAAGGTGATTTCGCCTCCGTCGCACTCGATCTGAGCACCGGGCATCTTGACGACTGCTTGCCCGGAAACCTTGATGGTGAAGTCATCGTGGGCTGCGGAAGATTGAGTGGTGTGGCCAGTAGTGTGGCTTCGCCTGTAGTCGCTCTCGTCGTGGCTTCCGCTGCTCCTGGTGGATCGGCTGCTGGCCAACTCCCCACGCTTAGATGCCTTGCGCAGCGACTCAGCAGTCAAGGGCATCGGTGTGCCTCCGCTGACATCCTCCTGGTACCGCAGAGCATCAAAGTACCTGTTGTCTTCCTCAAGGCTGACGCCACCAAAAGAATCATGAGGGCCAGGTCCGTACATGGACGAGCGACGGCCCCGGTTGCCAGCGGGGACAATGTCATAGCCGTTTTGGTCATAGGCGACAGAGTGACTGCGTCGAGGCCGAGTAAGGGCAGTACGGCGCTGGTTGGGAGAAACCTCCTGGTAGAGGTCTACCTCGCCGCCCAAATACTCTTCATCCTCAAAGGCATGCGTATCTACAAAGCCAACGGACCTCCGGTGGGCGTGCGGCGGTCGCTGCTGAGCCGGTCGTGACTGTGGACGCTCACGTACCTGGTCACGGATATGCTCCCGTGCTTGTTCTCGTAGATGTTCTCGCGGCTGCTCTCGCAAGGGCTCGCGCGGTGCCATGGGGGGCTTGTAGGCGCCTGCGGTTGGCCTTGCCGATTGTGTACGCTTTGGAGCAAATTCTGGATGAGGCATCTTCTTGCGCTCTTCTGGCATCGCCGGCTTCTTGGGCCGCGAGGGACGGCGAGCAACTTTCTGGGACGGCTCTTCGACATAACCATCAAATTCCTCGGGGAAGTATTCCAAGGCCTCCGGGGGAGAGCCAAAGCCGATGGCAGAAGAGGGACGTCCATCAAAGCGGTGCCTTAGCTCGCCCGGAGGCGGCCCAAGCGGAGCATGTGGTCCAGGTGGCCCCATGGGGGGGCCGTCAAAAGGGAAGAAAGACCCCGGCGGTGGCATGCCCATAGGAGACTGAGGTGGCATGCCAGGGTGCATTGGAGGGCCACCAGGACCAACAGGAGAAAACATTTGAGGCGGAGGAGGCTGGAAGCCAGGCTGCATGCCGAATGGCGGAGGGTGAGGCCCATTCCAGGCCATATCCAGAGGATGGAGCGGTGGGGGCTGGCCTGCGTAGTAGCTTGCAGGACGAGGGGCTCGAGGCCGTTGCGCAGACGCAGCAGGCTGTTGGACTCCGTAAGCAGCCGGGTCCTCAAACTGTCCTCGTCGGTAGCCATTTTGGTTGACAACAGGCTGAGAAGCGGCGTGCTTGGGAGGGCCCGGCCGAGTCTTCTTGGGCCCTCTGGGCTCTCGCGGGGCTCTGGGGTCTCTTGGGTCTCTGTCTTTGGGCTCGGGCCTCATCCTCCTTTGATCGTCGTCCTCTCGGGGCTTCCTCTCAATCCTCTGGCGGTCTCTGGCCTCGCGAGGTCCGCGAGGATCTCGAGGCTCCCGAGGATCGCGGCGAGGCTCCCGGTCTGGGTGCATTGGGCGTCGAGGGTTAGCAGCAACAGGTCTCATCTTCTCTCTCTTGACCGGTGCGCGTGTGTCGTCGTCAGAGTCAGTGAGGCTGCTGAGGCTGGAAGCCGACTCGTCAGTCTCGGAGTCTGTGTATTCTCTGTCGCCGCGGGGCTTGCTGGTGTTGGATCGCTCAGGACTTCTTGGCGCTTCAGATTTGGCGTACTCAGATACGGCGTATCGTCGTGTGCCCTCAACGCCAACTGTGCTGCTGATGTCCTCGTCAATGTCCTCCACGTAGCCTACCATCGATGACTTCTTATACATGATGGCTAGATGGAAATTTGAATCGCCCCGGGAGGGAGCAAGTTAATATATGGCAAAAAATCGCCGGGTGGTTATGAAGTAGAAAGAGATGCCACTAGAGCGGGGAATCTGGGTCGTTTTGAGTCGCCGTTTAGAGCGGCCGTCTATTAGGCAGCGACTACTAGTTCAGTCGGGCGTACAACCGGTCTCGTGCGGATCAGCGCTTAGAGCAAAAATGTCGATACTAGCAATGCGGTGAATCGGATGCTGTATGGTATGGAGCAGAGTAAGGCGGGAGTGCGGGTGAGTGAGAGTGGTATGAATGAGTATGAGTATGAGATGAGCCCCTCCTCGCAGAGTGATGGGCAGCGTAGGATAATAAAGGATGAAACCCAGCCGCAAATTTTTTATTTTCTCCCGCCTGCAGCTGCAGCAGAAAAATGACTGGAGGACGGCGCTTTGTTGACAGGACGCAGACCCAACTGACAGCGCAGCAGCGAGGTTTTAATCGCCCGTTGTCGCTGATCCAATGGCCAGAAGTGTGTGCAGGGCAGCAGCCAGAGCAGCGCTACGAGGGCGGGAATTGAGGGGTGCGAAGGTTCAGGTTGTGTGGCATGGAGCGGGGGGAGGGGGTGCGCTAGGGAGGGGTTTAGAGGGGCGGAGGGGGCGTGCTCTAGGGGGGTTTATGCGCTGTCTGTCTGCCGGCTGTGCGCCAAAATACAGGTGGTACTGTGCTGTGCCAGCGCGCAGTGGTTTGATGATGACTGCACGGATGCTGGCAGCAGCTGATGGGAAGGGAGAGCCCGGGCTTGAGCTTGGGCAGCGAGAAGAATGAGAACCTCAATGTTGTCTCTGTGTATCAGTGTCTGTGCGAGGGAAGGGGGGGATTAAGAAATAAAAAGAAAGAATGGACAACAAACTATCACGACGGGCAAAGGGGCGAGGCGACTATTGCTTGCAAATACAGGTGCACTGGGCAGATGGTGGTGTGTTTACGGCGCTCGAGGAGACACAATATCGCGCGGCTGGATGCTGCCTGCAGACTGCAGACTGCATCGAGGAGATACCACCTAATGCGAAGGCATGTATGTAAGATCATTCACGGTGGCTTCTGCTGATATACTCTCACAAATCTTGCAGATGCCCGTGCTATTCTTGCAAGAGGTATCATATCGTGCTACAGATACAGCCTGGTACTTGCACGATCTCTGCTCATTACGGAATAAGTATCTGCCATGGATGTATCCCGAATGGACGGGCTGTCAACCTCTCTCCACACACGACGCTCCCTCCCCCGTCCAGAAAGCCGGTGCTTCCTTCGTTTGAGCTACCACAACGCGATACACAAGCTTAAGTCGCCGTCTCGACTTTTTCTCGTGGGCCGTCAGCTAGTCTCAGGCCTGCAGAGCTGCACAGTGCATCGGCAGCTGGCACCGCCTGACCCTCCAGTTGCTGCTTAGCCCCGTCTCAACGACTGGCCGAGGGCGGAGGTGCCGCACCACCTTTTCTTGCCTCAAGCACGACGATGGACGCTGGCGAATGAGGTGCCGGGCGGGTTGCGAGGATCGTGAGTCTCGTCCAGGGTTTGACGAGAGTCAGGAGAGCGTTTGCTACTGCTGCTATTACGAAGCATGAGGGAAATCATCACGTATACTGTACGGGGTACTGCGAGTATGATTGTCTGTCGCAGCAAGCGCTCGCCAAAGATAGCAATGCGGGACGATGCAATGCGGTGGGAAGAAAAGAGGTTCGAACAGGGATCTTCATACTTTGATCGAAAGAAGGGGGGTGATCCTCTTAGTCGCCTGAGGTCCTCTGGCATTCTTCACCCTCCAGATAAAAATATCCCATCTCGCCTATTCTCAATGACGGATGGAGACCTGCACGCGGCAATGCAGTTTTTCATCCGTCTTCACAGTCTTTGATCCTGGCCGACGATGGTGACGACTACCGCAGCGTTGGAATCATGCCTAGAGGGGCCCAACGACGACAAATTTTTGCTTCGTGCAGCTGGAAACGACGTCACCGGTGCTCCCAACACCAATCCCATCGGTTCGGACAAGGATTAGAAGAGACATGGTGAGATGATAAACTAAGCAACGAAAAACCTTCCATTTCCATTTCTCTGCTATATCCGATTCCAGGACGAGTGGAAACACCAAAATCTAGTGCTGGAGCTCCGGGTAGAGCCGCTACCAAATTGGATGGCGAGAATGGATAGAAGAAAAAAGCACTCACGCCCAACTGTGGAGATGGACGGGGCCAGGCTGCGCGGCTCGTCTCTGCCCGTTGCTGGCGCCCCGCCACATTGGATCGCCTTCTTTTCTTGTCTTTCTTGATGTGAATTGTGAAACACGGTGTCTGACTGAAACTGTGCTTTTTTAACGTTCGGTATGTTATCCCAAACATTGCCACCGTGGAGCCATGGACAGCTCAAGGTTGGACAGCAGCGTCTAGTTAAACTGCCAGCTGTCTTTTCCCCGGAACGATTGAAATTTTTTTCATTCTTATACGGTCTGGCTGATGACAGCCTTGATGAGACTAATGGCACGCCAATTGGTACGCGTAGCCTCATCGTAGTAGCAATGGCCAAGAAGCGCAGACCACAATATGGGGGTCCGGATCATTACATGTACACCTCCAGCCTCAACATCCTCTACTACCTACTATTGCGACGACTTACTACCACCACCAAGCTCCTATTGCTACTGACGCTATCTCCTTTTTTCTCTCCTTTCTCTGCCCAACTTGGCGGAAACTTCTTCTTAGGCCTTTGTTGGGTATCAACTGCAAAAGGGCGGCGAGCAAGAGGATGATTCTCCATATTCGCCTCTTATAGCGCCCGTTGAGCGGTGGGAATGGGGGGAGAGGAAAAGAAGTCTTCAACCATACCGTCCCATCTTGCGTCCATTTCTCACGATGCGACGGCTGAGATGTCGTCTCCAAAAGCTGATGTGCTGGGCGTCCCCAGTTGCTGATGTAAAGACGTGGAGAGAAGCGTCCGGGGGCCTGCTTTACCTGGTTGCAGGAGGAGGGGCGCATGTGTGGATGCGGATGTTCCGTTGATGCCAGCTCACACCGGCCCCCCATTTGTAATTGAGGCCCAATCGTCGCCGTTCGCCGTCATGCAAGCTTTACAGCTCCTCATAGGTCGGCATTTGCTGGGCTAAGAAGCAAGCAGCACACCCTTTCTTCTTTTGTCTTCCGAGTCATATTCTTGTTGAGTTGAAAGTTTTTTTCAAAACGCTGCTCAGCCGATGACTCAAGATATTTCCATTATATGGACACTATTACCGTTACTTGCTACTATTCTGTTGTAGCGTCTGGCAAGATGCATGATCGACTGTCTGCACACGCCCTTGTCCACAATTCTAGGTATCCGTGTCCACATCCCAGGCTGCCGGCAAGTCCTACATAGCCATGTATGACTGTCCCGCAGGCTCACAGCCGGGCTGCGGCTGCAAAGTGGTCCTCCGAATGCTATGGAGTCTCTCCTTCTGCTAGTTGAGTTTGCCTATGATGATTATAATCCCAAAATGCACACATGCCATGCTCCGTGCTCGTATATGATGGTCCGGCCATGGATCCACTCCCGGCCCCCGACTTTTGTGTCTCGGCTTCCGGCCTTGCCCGTGCTGCCTCACACCATCCGCGATATCAATACCTTTGGATAGGATACTGACAGCATCTCTGGCTTCTACATCCATCTTGGCGCATGGAAGCAAAGTGTTTGGCTCTCTGGATATCAGTCTTCGCGCACACCTATGCAGCTAGTGCTGATCCGCCTGGTTCATACCCATCTGTGGGCTCACAAGCTGGCAAGCCTAGCTGCCAGATATGTCATGGGCGCTCATTGACGACCACAAATATCGCGGTGATGATGTTTTTTTCACGGAAAATATGCTTTCAAAGGAATGCAGCAGCGTTACATCTAACTTGGCCACGCGAGACATTTACTCCACTATACCTGTATTGTAGCTAGCTGCCGCGACCTCCACAAGCCATATGATATGGTGCAGGTAACAGTTATCGCTTGGATTCTCCCACCAGGGTCGTCTTTTTTCCCACACGTTGAGCGTGGTATTACTATATCGCGCTACCTCGTGGTGCACTTTGGAATCTCGTGATCCAAAAGACTGTCAGGGCCGGTAAGTGTCTTTGTTTTGATTGGCGGCAGCCGCGGCAGGCAACACAATCTGGCTATCCACCCCTTCTTTCTACAGAGATACCTCGTTTATACCGCTACCAAATCTGAGCTACGGTATAGCTTGATCAAGCCACGTTTATCTTGCTCCGTGAGAGAATGTAACCTCCTGGGCCCTCCCTCACCCGTAGCAAATTTTATCAAGGTAGCACATGAATAGATTCCAAGATTTTTCATGTGTAAGTGAGATGCGTGGCAGTCGTGGCAGCGATACCGGGAGCCCGCCTTTTGTCCAATTCTCATGCTGTCTCACAGTAAGCAGCGGGCGTACAGCATTGAACGACCGCCAACCAGGTTAAGCAAATGAACATGGAATAGAAGAAAAAGAAAACAGAAAGTGTATATTCCTACATAGACGCCTTTTTGTGTCTTGATCGGTGATATCAGAGAGAGGTGGGGATTATCTCGGACAAGGAAAAGAGGTATGTGCTTTTTTCTACCTGTTTCAGACTACAGCGAATGATATATGAACGGCGTCATTCTATTAATATTTAGTAATGTTTGGGGGCCGGAAGATGTCGTCTGTGCATGAGATTTACTAGACCTTTTTTTGAGCTTATACCGAGTACGTCCTGTATGTAAGATTCCCTTGTGTATCATCCCGTGTACTGGATGCGTATGTGTTGAGAATACCTCTTCCCTGGATCTTATACGCATAGAGGTGAGATGCCTCACGGGGTGATATTTTTGTGAATCAGCTCTGATGTACAAAGTGCATTACATACATCATACATACATGCAGCCGGTCAGTCAGCTCTTATGTAGGGAGATGGTATTATACATTTGTAATCCTATCTGCAGTAAGCCTTACCAGCGTACATGTACTCGGACGGCTTGACTTCAACTCCATATAGACGCGCCAGTCGCCAATGAAAGGGAGAAATCTCAGGTCGGAGCATATTCATGGATTCTTTCTAGCAGTCCAATCCTACTCACCAAGATATAGTGCGACATACGCTTCATCGGCTTCCGCGAGACAATTCAGCTCCGACATTCGCGACACGTCAACATCGTCTCGGAGCTTCAAGCAAACCACCCTACTTTGCTATTCCGTGTTTCTCACAGAAAGGGTTCTATGTAAGGATTCATGACGTGTTATTTATCCCTATCAACAGGCAATAATATACCAGCAATCAAATACAGCATGCAAGTCACGTAAGGAAAACCCTTAGATAGGTTAACACTGCGTATGGAACCGGTGAAGATGTATAAAAAGTGGTCGTTACATATTCATCATATCCTATTTACGATACATCTACTGCTACCATCCAAACAAATTCATCTGTATCATCGAGAATCGTCCAAAGGATAAGGATATCAAATCCAAACAGCTGCACTCTTCACCGCTTCTTCCGCAAAGCCACACTTGCATGACGCAAGTCCCAGGGTTCCATATAAACTATTTGAAATATGCAGAATAACACGGCTGGCCGTTCATGCGCTGCATGCTGTATCCAGCTCTTTCTCCATATGACATGTGAACGCGACACGCGTGAGTGCGACGGCTGCAAGAGATGGCATGGATGGCAGTGGTGATATGCTGAGAGATGGAGATGTGGAAGCAAGTAGGTTGCCAATCACAAGCGCGAGGAATTCGTACATTGTCGAGGTGTAACTCTCTATGTAATTTGCATAGCTCAGGACACAAGTTGTGGGTGTCCATATGCAGTCGGAAGCTTTCACGATAGGGTCTCATCTTTTTTGTTACTGGATGATGATAATAGTCATAATTTTTTTTTATTGATTATAAACATTGTTCGAGGGTATATAGCTCATAACTCCTTTGCTTGGAGACTATGCCTCTCAAAAAGCACGCTCCGGGTATCTTTGTTAAATTTCTCCGAGATTGTTAAAAAAAAAACGAGACGTTGAGTCATCAAAAAAAGTCACATTTCAACTCCTTTTTCCAATTATCCATCCTTCACGCTGAAGGGTCAACAACAATTTCAAGATCCGATACAACAGGTCTGTGATCTGAGACGCGGATCCGGTCGTCAAACATATTTGCCGGCACGCTGAAAGTCTTGACAACTGCGGTAACTGGCTCATGGATGAAGAGGAAGTCGATTCGCTGCGGCCACTCGTTGGGCTCGCCGAAGCTGGTGTAAGTCAGGCGGTTTCCGTGGTGCTTCTCCTCGGGGAGCAAACTCGCCAAGTCGTACATGCCGGATCCCGGCTCCGTCATGAGCTTGTAGGCCACGTCATCCGGCGTGCTGTTAAAGTCGCCGCCAATGAGCACAGCCGAAGTGTCGTTGCCTTGGCTCCATTCGCGAGCGTAACCCAAGAGATGCTCGGCGCTGTGCTGGCGGGCCTCTTTGTACTCGTAGTCAAAGTGCGAGCTCATGACGACGACCTTTGTGCCGGTGACTTTGTGGGAGAACTCGCCCATAGTGACGACTCTCTTGTGTCTGGCGCCCCAGCCCTTGGACGGCTTCTCGGGAGTCTCGCTCAGCCAGCGCGTCTGGGAGCGCTCGAGCCGCCAGACGTCCGAGCGGTAAAAGACAGGGGAGAATTCCCCCTCCTTCTTGCCGTCATCGCGACCCCTGCCGATGGTGGCCCATGAGGGCCCTAAGCCAGCCTGGATATCCAGAAGTTGATCGTACAGGACTTCCTGGAAAGTGAGGAAAATGTTTTCATGGCCAGCTGTGATGAAATTGAGCTCATTGATGAGCCTAGGTCCTCGCACGCTCCACGGCTTCTCGCCTCTGACCGGGCTTGTCGTCGCATATCGGACGTTGAAAGTGACGATTCTCAACGGCATCCTCGGAGTGAGAGTTGTGATGTCCACCCGCGTAGGCTCATAATCGAGCTCCGGCTGCGGTTTATCGTAGGACATGATTCCTGAGTCCCGGCTGCCGGCCGAGTCGAACCAGGCCACCAGAGAGTCGCCCTGTAAGTAGAAGAGAGTGCCGCTCCAAGCAATGAAGGCGCATAACATCAGACAACCGCCAATGATTGACCGGAACATGATGGACGACCGCAACGCACGACGGCTGGTTACAACTCTGGCGTTTACCATACAAAAAAGCAAAAAGGATGACGGTCGCACCAATGGGTGGGCACCGAACCTCTTTTAAACTCTTATCCAGGTGACTCTTTTTTTTTTCACAACCCTAGGAAATGGATGAATCCGGGGATCAATCGGAGCGATACTATTCGTGCACGTGGGGGAGGTGAGCTGCTTGCAGGTTGCGGAAGATGCGGGCTCTATTAGGAACCCGAAACAGGCAGTTGAGAGAAGCGGGTAGAAGAGCGAGAATCCGCCACGAGGCAAGCTTTCAATGAGAAGGTGGGAAATGGAGAGAGGGAAAAAAGAGGCTGCTAGCTAGCTACGATGCGGCGCACTAGATATATATAATGGCTTGGCCTAGAAAAGTCTTGTTTCTGCATCTACGGCGCAAGCGAGCCCTTTGCTTGCTAATCCGGGGATCCGGCGGGCTGACATTGACTTTGAGCACGGAAGCAAAATCGACCCAAAAGCATGCAGTCGACGTCGTCACGACTATAATTTAATTCCGTGCGGGCCGAGCGCAACGCAGCCAAGGGAACAAGAGACAAGGGTAGGCCTTTAGAGAAACATTCATGGCCCTTGGCGCAGTCCGCTTACTTGCTAGCTCTACCTTGTCGGCATCGAGCCGCTCGTACGACCGCAGAGAGACATGTCCGCCAGCTCAAATTTTTCCTTCATTGTCTCTTATCTTCAATTGGCAAAAGCTGCACTGGGCGATTGTGCAAGCGATGACCTATTCCGTGCGGCATCTCTGCGCGCTGATAGGCCGATTTGGAATCCCAATAGACTAGACGGGTTGCTAGAGCTCCGTTGGTGCTTAGACGAGCCCTTGCCAAGAGCTTTTTTGTGGCTTCTCTTGGTCCATCCGGCACATCTGAAGCCGACCGCACGGAAGATGCACGTGGCGCGGAATGTGGTGGTGACGGAAGCGCGTATTACGTAGCACAAGCTGTGGCTTAGGTCATACAATTAGACTCAAGGTACAGCTGTCAGGGAAGCTTCATGTTAGTTTTGCAAAGGAGATTGGGTCGAGATGCGGTCGAGACTGCTAATTTTCCTTTCGGGGTAAACGCTTTCCCTGTTGCTGGGTCGTCGAGCCTTAAGCATGAATATAGCGTGATGACACGAAAACGGGATACGCAATGGCCGCGCAAGCTCAGCCGTTTACTGTACCCAGACACGGCTGCGGTTGAGAAGCTATGTATGTCTAGGGTTAAGATACTAAGGTATGATAAGGAGAGAGGAGAAGGTTCAAAAAAATTAAAAGGAAAGGAGACAGCTCCTTTAGTATTAGTACATGTTTATATACTGAGCGTAAACAATATTTTAAACTTGGCGCTTCAAGCGAGGCATTTCACAATGCAGGTACGAGAGCATACACGTATAGGCATGAGTCTAAGTGCGCGCAATCACCAACCACCATGAGAATCGGCATTTGCCACACCTCGCAGGACGAATGTCGGGGTCACGGAGAATAATATGCAACAAGCTCAATTGCGACCCTGCAGCAAGCTATGCTTCTCTCTCTCCCCGGCCGGCTCAGGGTCTCCGATCAAGCCGACATGGCGTCATCGCATCGTCCCTCGAATGGCTGGGTGCCGCAGCAAGCGCCGGAATCGAGCAGGGGTCGTTGGATTTTTAAGAGCGAGAGAGGAGAGAAGAGGGGGAGAGAAAATCAAACGAGTCGATCAGGTGCCTGGGTCCTGCGACTTGCTCGATGGGGTTTCTTGGCGCATTAAACAGAAAACAGATGGAGAAGCAGAGACAATGAGAGCGAGGATGACGAATGAATGCGGGAGGTGGTAGACATGTCTCAGTATTGTTCTGGAGCTACTACTCTAGTTGACTTGGAGGTCTGGCATGATCATGAAGTGGTTTGTAGCTCGCCATGTCTTGGTCATGCTTACCGTGCAAGTCAATGCTCGATATTAAAGAACCACTCACGATGCAAAAGGGTGTTGTGTCTTTGCCCAGCTTCTATGACGTACAGGGTATCTTTTCTCTCCCTTCATCCTTCGGTTGAGTGAATTTCTGTGCTCGGCAGGGCACCAAGTCACATTTTTTTTTTTTTTCAACTACCGGGTAGAACCACATCGCGACATTTACCATGACCCCATGAGAGTCAGAGATTTTGGTTGATCTCCGGCGGTCTAGCAATTTAATATCGCGATAAGTGGGAAACGAAGATAAGGAAGAGAGTTACATGCCAGAGAACCCGGGCAACCTGTTAGGATATCGGGGGTGTGGCAGCTCTTTTACATCTTTTTTCAATAACCTGCTCCTCCATTCCATTTAGTAGTTTGCCCATGAATGACTCTTTTTTCATTTGCCCGCACTAGAGTTATTGATTATCGAGCTGAACGGGGCGTTCGATAACGTTTGAATCCATCGACGCCGGCTTCCTTCAGCGCAGAAACGGCCGCTTTCGTCGCGGCATCGAGAGGCTTGGAGCAAATCAGCCGACCCACTGCTCGAAAATGGCTGATTATGGTGCTGGATCTAGCAGCAGTAGTACGGCTCGTAGCGCAAAAGAGTGTTAGTTATGGTTACCTTTTTGTATGATGCGGTGCGGTACGGTACGGTACGATATGGCAATGGCGTGGTATGGTGGCCGTAAATGGAAGTCCATCTAATAATACATCCCATTGTATGTTGCTGTTATTGTAACCTCAAGCCTCCCGACTTAAACGATTACGAGCACTACCTCCAAGGCCCGCCGAAGCTCCCGCCCGGCACGGCTGTCGCTCAGATAATCAGCGGAAGTTTCCATTTTTACCCTTCCTCTTCCTTCTTATCCGTGTAAGTCCGCTGGATGATGACCCTGTTGATCGACACGGCGGTATCTGCGCAAAAAGAAGAAAGAAAACATGCTGCTTCCATGATCTGAGTGCGGCAACCCACCCTTTCCGGGAGTGCATCATGCAAGGAACCATGCATCACCGAGAGGGGCATTTGTTCATTCTCCTGCTTTTCTCCTGCTACTTTCCCCTCTCGCCTGTTAGCAGCATGCAGCTTGTTTGCCCAGGCCAGCATCCCCCCTGGCCAAGTGTCTCCGATCCAGTAACGAAAAGCACGATCGGAGTGATGAAATGCAAATCATGCAGATGGAATTTCATGCTCGGCTTTCGGGAGGGCATGACCTGGGGCTCCAAAACCCCACCGCAGAGGTATCCACGGCATGTAAGTGGATGGTCTTGATAGCATCATCTTCACGAAAAGAGTCATATGGCTCGTCTGGTGGTGTGCCCTAGTCTCAGCTTACGAGACGCTCTGCTTTTGACAGCCCCGCGCAGCCTCCTTGTGTCGTCCCCGCGTCTCTCGTTTTGTCGTTGGAGCTTATCCAGCCCGGGCCGCTCATTCGCCGCCTTCTAAGCCAAGCCAGCCTCTTTTCGACCCGACTCTGCGCAATCTTGGAATGCTTTAGCTCGGGCCACACCGTTGGTTCTTTTATGGCTGCAAATCGCTCCATGGCTGCATGCCTCATGCGGCAAATATTGGCGCTTCTCACACCACCAACGGCCAAGCAGAGGCACGCCGCCTTTTCAGCCCGTCTCTGCTGCTGCCCTTGATTCGTCTCTCATGACTCGACCCGGGCGAGCAGCGTTGAGCATCGTGCGTTGATGGCTTTTTGTGAGATGTGATAGGGCAGCACACCAACTGTGGGCCGGAGCCCCAGACACATCCCTCATTCATAGGCCTCCTTCACGTGGACGCAGCTCTTCTCATCGACAGCCTGCTGATGACCACCATGAAAGGGCTTCTGGGCCTCACAAGGCCACACCCACCACCCTGGTCCACCGGCACTATGAGCGACTATGAGATGCATTGGTGACGTTTTAGTCCCGGCTTGGATATCTCAGTTCCTCACCTTGTCCAGTCGGCATAGCCGCTGCCTGCATTGCATATATAGTCTGCGGCTGATCTCGCTGCCTCAACTCCAGGCTCACTTCACTTACTCGGTTGTTATCCCCAAGGCTTCTTTTTGATCTTCTGGACCATTGTTCGTTGGTCCATCGTGAAGGATTTCATCTCTTCGCTCTCTGTGGCTGTTCACCATACCCGTCGGCGGCGCCGCCCAGCCACTGACATCTATCCCTCTCTTTCCCCCATTTTCTGTCATTTTTTATCATCGCTTCACTCACACGTGAATATTTAAGGGCTTATCCCAAGAGGCTTGCTCATAATTTCGCCCACCGTCTGAGTCACCCAATAAGGTTGCAGCGTGAAGGCATCAACAAAAAGTCCTATCTACCTAGTGTTGGTTCTGCCTGCCTAGAGTCCTATTTAAAACCCCTGCATATCCCGCCTCTGTCAACTTTGCATTTTTCCCCAGACAGACCGGTCTCTCCAGCTATGCCCATGGAATCCGTGTTCTCTTCTCGCCGAGAATCCTGGCCACCAACCCAGATCCGCTTGACTCCAACAAATATGTCCATCAAGAAGCGATCCAGCTTCGAGCCTCGACCGCTGCTTGAGGACATTGATGACAATCCTCTCACCTACTTCCTCACTCCCATCCCGGACGAGGATGAGGATGAGATGATGATGGACTTGGACTTGGATGTCGACATGATGGACTTTGACGCTGGTATCGAAGACGCCAGCCAGCCCCGCGAGGCTGTTCGCAGCGTTAGCCCTTCCTCTCTCGAGGGCCTTCGCAAGCCTGACAGCAACCGCCCGGCTACCCCAGAGTCCGATTCTGATGCCCTCACTACCGATGACGACGACGAAGAGGAATACATTCGCTTCTCCCCAGCATCGCCCTCGTCGATGCTTTCCCCACTCCGCGATCTTGCCATCGAGGGTCTTCGCTTCAGAGCAAAGACCCCCGTCTTTGGCCTCACTACCAATGCCCTGCTCTCTCCCAACTCCTTCCCAGCACCCACTAGCAGCAGAGGCAGAGGTAGGACAAACAACAGGGCATCTCCTCGCCTACAGACCAGAAGCCTTTCTGCTCGTGTGCGAGAGAACCACCTATGGAGGGAACCCAGTCCCGACGTGTGGTCCATCGAGGAAGAGACTGAAGAGGAGTTGATGAGCGACGGGGGTGTACACATCAAGGCTGCAAAGCCCAAGAAGAGGGTGCGCTTCGTGCTCCCAGACACGGAGTAATAATGCGAGGCATCATCACCCGTTCATCCTGCATTAATTAATCAACCATCATCCATCATGCATTAGTGTTGGCGTTGAAAGGAGGTTTTCATTTTCTTTTGTTTTTCTCATTCATTTTGGTTCGGAGGTTCTTTTGATTTCAACATTAGCTCTCTTTGCTACTTGGTATAGCATTCTGACAGAAGGCGTTTGGCGGCTTGATTGCTATTTTAACGCATATCTTACGGAGGGAGGTTCTATGTTTTTTTTGTTTTGTTTTCGACTTCTTCATTATTGACTGACCATCGTGAGCTGGGACCTCCGGTGGAAGGAAGGCATATTAATACATGGACGGAGGCTCGCTTTTGTTATTTTTGTTCATTGCACTCATATATATATATATACCACCTGGAGGCATGATTTGGATGGAGTTGGAGGCATTTTGATTAATGGTACTTTTTTTATGTGCTATGCTTATTTATCTATCATAAATTGACTCTTCTCATTATTCTACATTTGACACTTTAAAGAAAAAAAACGATGAAGTGCAGAACGTCGCAAACAGTGAATGAACAAACAAACGCTTGCTTGTGAAAAACACCAAAAAAGAAGTAGAAGTCTCCGATACTGGGAATCGAACCCAGGGCTGCTCGGAGCTTCAACTGGAAGTTGAGAGCGAGCGATGTTAGCCACTACACCATATCGGATTGAGATGCTATTATTGGCAGATAGTTCAGTCCATTAGAGATTGCGCTCCGAAAGGTTGTCGCCACAATGGAAATAATCAGCTTCCTTGACCCATCCATAAGGCAGGCCGATAAACCCGTAGCACGCAAATAGTGCCGGTAGCTCAACTGAGACTTGCATGTATGCGGTCATGATTTGCGCACATAAGATTTTCGCAGAGCATTTTCATTCCCTTGACGTGATCTGTCATTGGAACTTGATCGCACGCTTGCGCGTTTATTGGCTGCGGACATGGGTTTATCAGTGTGGGTCTGGGGGGATGGATGATCAGCTGGACCTTAGTATGCAATGCAATGTATGTCCACCGTGAGCTGAACGGGCGAGAATGCGTGTGCGTGCGGGCTGTGAAGAGAGGCTGTGAGAGATACAGAGAGAGACTAGGAATAAATGATCCGGGTGCTTCGGTGAGAAAATGGTGAAGAGAGAGGGCGCTTATTTGATGAGAAGTGATGAGAAGTGATGAGATTTTGTGACATTTGACCTTGTAAGGTGAGATTTGGTGAAGGATGAGGATGAGAAGAAGCGGAGGATCCGGTGGTGGTTCTTTTTTTGGTGTATGTAACAAGGTGAGGGGATTGAGTTTTGGGGGAGAGACAAACAATCGAAAGACATGGTACGGAGAAAGAATGAAGAAGATAACGAGCGTGTGGGTGGGTGGAGAGGTCCGATTACATCTTGTGACTATCTGGCACGATCACTTGTGCCAGGGGTTGGAGCTCTCATACGAATGTGGATGTGGGGGAGATGAGAGAGGTTGGAGGTGGAGGGGTTGTGTGAGGGTTAGTGATGTTGCAACCTACATGAAATGCGAGCATTAAATTTTACATAAATGGATGGGAGAGACGAAGAAAATGGATTGATGGTTGAGAAGCGTGAGCATGTCAGATGATTGATGGCGGTTGCGCTTTGCAGCCATTTCTCGTGGGGTTTGGGTGCATTCGTTCTGGAGCTCAAAGTATGCCATTACGGAGAGTAGAAGTGGCGAGAGGAGCTGTTGTATTGCGAGACAATGAGATTCGACTAACAATACGTTTAGTTCGTTACTGGACGTTGGATTTTTAGTGTCTTTATCATGAATTAAGGTTTAATACCGCTATAGTGTTACGTCTGAGAATGCGTATATCAACTCCATGAGCTTATTTTCCTTCTTCTATACTTGTGTGGTATAGTATATATAGCTCACCCTTTATTTAAGATATAAGCTCTATATTTGATATGTCTTATTGTTCTCTTGTTTTCTTTCTAGTCATATTCTGAGTTAATACCCGTCTACGCTATTGAAGAAGAGTAATTTATGCTGTTTTCCGCCCATGTTTGGAATGTTTGCCTTATGATTTCTGATCGCTGATGCGCAGAGATACACTGCTGTTTAAAAGCCCTGGAAGGGCTATTAGGCTGTGATTAGTAGTAGGTAGCATATGCAAGAGTGAGGGTACCCTTGCTAATCTTTTCAGCTGAAAACATGGCGTCCTTCACAGCATTTTTAACCCTCCCCAAGGCAGCAAAGAATTTAACAACCGGTAACTTGAATAATCTCAAGTTCTCCATTCTGGCGGGGGTCTATCAAAATCTTTAAAGGAAGTGGATTTTTTTTTAATCCTTCGCAAGGCACTCAAAGAGTTATAGCAGCGAATCATGCGCCCGACCATTCCATTTCACAGCATTTTCCAGCCTCCCTCATCTTCCACAGCATTTTCAAGCCTCCCCAAGGCAATAGCGCATTAGGAATACCACTTTGTAATTGGATGTAGAATTCACAGTATATTTCTTACGCTCTCTAAGAGAATATTAAACCTCAGTTCCGTTAAGAATACTGTTTAGTCGAAATGCCACATCATCATGCTCCATTATATCAGATTGCGACTGACGGTACCGGGCGCAGGCACAAGTACATGTATGTACTTGTGTATACTTGTGTATACGACAACTGCAGGCGATAGGGAAGATCCTACACTGTCGTGCGGATAGAGCTGTGGAGTTATTCAGACTGCGCAAGCATAGAAAGTAGGATATAAATTGTAAGAACAACTGTCGAGGTTGGGGGGGGGGGGGGGGGGGGGGGGGGGGGGGGGGGGGGGGGGGGGGGGGGGGGGGGGGGGGTGGGTGGTGGGG